>NW_026576277.1:0-129259 GCF_028641065.1 Leucoraja erinaceus
GCAATAGTACAGAGGAGTCATTCGGCCCTTCGGCCTGTCACCACCCATTCCATATGAGCATGGCTTATCAGCCCACCCATTAGTCCTGTACCTGCCCTTCTCTCCATACCCCCTGATCCCTTTAGCCACAATGGCCCATCTAACTCCCTCTTAAATATAGCCAAGGAACTGGCCTCAACTACCTTCTGCGGCAGAGAAATTCCAGAGATTCACCACTCTCTGTGTGAAAAATGTTTTCCTCATCTCGGTCCTAAAAGATTACCCCCTTATCCTTAAACTGTGACCCCCTTGTTCTGGACTTCCCCAAATCGTGAACAATCTTCCTGATCTAGCCTGTCCCAACCCCTAATAATTTGTAAGTTTCTATAAGCGCCCCCCTCAATCTTCTAAAATTATAGCAGCATTCTATCAGATTAAACGGATTCAGATGTTATATTTTCAAAGAATGGGAATATTTAAGGACGGGACGAGATACGTCAGTGAATGTGTGGGAGATATTATTTTGTTTTAGTTTTAGCTTGGAACCAGGCACATGTTTAATATATAATGGTGCGATACTGACTCCAACCAACCCGTAATAATATCACCATTCTGGAGTTTTTATTTTTCAATGCCATTTTAACTTCACTTGGATTTCAATCACTTCAATGTAAAAGAATTGGAATGTGAGCATTGGAAAAAATTGCCCTCCTTTCATATTAACGATAATGTAATAATGTATGCTGTTGGTAGGTGCATCCAAACAGATCTTTTTATCATTGGTGTGTTTTGAACTACCACATAAAATAGTCTGCCTCTCAAGATCCATTACGCAATAATTTACTTAAATATATAGTTATTGGACTTCCCAGCTGATAGCAGAGAGCAGAATCCTGAAAATCGTGGGGTGAAATTACTCAGCCGTTTTTAGGAAAATAAAAATGGTACAGATAACGTATACAGCGAGTGAGTGTAATTTTTATGGATGAAAAATGTGTTCAACCAATTGAGACTTATTGACAAATTACAGCATGTTAGATAACAAGGAACCATGGATGTACAATTTTTCATGTTAATTGTCTGTGAGTGCCCCATAACATATTTCCACATTAATAGCACCTGTGGACTTGAACGGATAGGTTAAGTCCTGGGTTCAGATATCTTATGTGAGGAGACAGTATATTTGTCAGTGGCAGAGGGACTAGGAGGCAGGCCCAGGTCTCCAGAGGTCAAGGTCTGGAATAGTACTAGGTGTCATTCTGAATATACTAGTGCAGACCCGGGGTGTTCACCACTGAATCCCTAATCATGTAAGTAGGAATGATCAGGGTAAATAGGGGGGGGGGGGGGGTGGGGGGGTGGGGGAGGAGTGCCGTGTAAGGCTGACTCGGGTCAGAAAGGAGAGAAGGTATGAACTGGAGTCAGGTCGCGTAGTGCCTGTGTGCATGAGACCCCAGGTTGTCAACATGGGCCATGTTTGCTTAAAACTGATTTCCATACTGATATACTAAAGATCATTCAAGGCTGCACGTGTGATCAGAGCCCGGGCTCTAACTGTGGAATGTATTTAGTCTAAACCTTATTATAGCTAATTTCCACTTTAAGCATTGTATTGCATTCCATGTTTAAGTTAAACGACCTCACTTACAATATGCATCATATTGCACATTTCAAGCTAAAAATGGAAACCCCGTACCATGGGGAGGGACCCCCCCCCCCCCCCCCCCGTCCCTCCTCTCCCTCCCCCCTCACCAGTCGCTCCGCTCCTCGGCTGGTCTCTCGCAGTCTCACTCCCAACTCGTCCCCCTGGTTGCAGCCCCCGTATCATGGAGTGTTTTTTCTGTGCTATCGTGTATGTCTCCGTAGCAGGACTGGCTTCCCTAACTGGCCCCTCTATCTGCTGGCCTTTTCCACTAGAGAAAGCCTGCTCGAAGAAAAAATACAAAGCTACAAAAAAAAAAAGTCAAGTAGCCCAGGAACATTTGCAAAGGCAATTACCTCTTCATTACGAAGTGGGTTCATAAGGCAGCATTATAAATAGCTTAACTCTTACAGATAATAACAACTGAGGGAGAACTCTTTCACCCAAGGGTATTGAAAGTCCACCTGTATTGTCTGAGATGTCCGGGGCAGCAAGTCTCTTCTCGTATTTAAGAAACATGGCTCAGACACCCGGTGCATTCGGACCTATTCCTGGTAGGCAGAACTGAGTGCTGATGATTGAGGTATCACACACTATAAACATTATGGGCCAAGCCGCTCTCTGCGTTTTACTCCATGCAAATTAATTGTAAATAAGAGTAAAGTAAAATGTTGCAGTATCACATGAATTTCACAGGCCATTTCATAATTCTGCCGAGATTGAAGGACACATAGGACTGCCTTTACATTGCATCACAATGTGCATTTCACACTGTACACAGGTCTGATAGCAAGTCCGGTCAAAAGCAACAGTGAATTGCGGAGGGTTTCGAGGTTTCTAAAGGAAAAAGCCACACAAAACCATTCCATATCCCAGCAACACCCATCGCAAAGACCTACGCAAACAATAATGCTCAATTTATAGAACCAACGACACTACCTTAACCTTTGTGCACTGTCTGATGCATTCCCTCCAGTGGCAAGGAATATCAGGCAAATATGTCCCGTTAGTGTGGTCTGACAATCACAATTGTTTTTGCGTTTACATCAGATCATATGCATTACTTAAAAAAGTCAAAACGAGAGCAACAGAAGAGAAATATAGTATATAATCCATTTGCGGTCATTTTTATTACAATTCTAATTGTGCCAAGACCATTTCACTTTGCACAAAGATTTAGAAACAGGTTGTTACAACCTCACTGTGAAAAATTTGGAGGAAAGTTCAACGTGATACCATGTGGCTGTCTAACCGATCGAATAATGTATTGTACCAAAGTGCTTAAAACAAGAAATACCTATTTGCCATAGGAATCAAGGATATTAGAAATAGAAACACACGGTTACGGCACACCTTCAATGTGTTGGAAACAATGAAAATGAAAGACAATAGCACAATAGGTGCAGGATGAGGCCATTGGGCCCTTACGAGCCCAGCAGCGACCCGCCATTCAATGGATCAGGACCTAGACAGACCTTTCCATCAAGCACATCGGCTTTCAAATAACAACGGCTCATTCTGTCACTAAGACTTAAGGCCTCGACAATTCTTTTTACCACATACTCAGGAATAATTCCACAGCAGCCAATTAATAACTTCCCTAGCAAGAGTTGGCAGGAGCGGGTGAGAACCAAGTCATCATGGGGATTATATGTAAACCCATATAGACAGACGCACCTGAGGATCAAGAGTATAGCACAGGTCCCTGGAGGTGAAGAGGCATATCCCAGTGAGTATAGGAAGTATGCCTGCCTGCGCAAGCAGCACAAACAAATGAATGTTACTGTCCTCTCACTATGCAAGATAATTCTATGTTGAGCGGTTTCCTTAAACTGTAAATATCCATGTCATGCTTTAACAACATCTTTATTTCTACCATTTTTGTTGCACTATGTTTAACACTGTCCAGGGTACAGGTACATCATCATTGCAAGCACATTAATCCTCTCTTAGTTTTAGTTTAGAGATTCAGTGCGAAAACATTCCCTATGGCCCACCGAGTCCACGACGACTAGCGAAATACCCACACACCAGATATCCTGTAATACACGAGGGCAAGATTTACAATTTGTACCAACAATCCAATTAAACCTACAAAACCTGGTATCTTTTGAACGTGTGCGAGGGGAAACCGGAAAGATCGTAGGAGAAACAACCCACGAAGTCAGGGTGTATAACAAAACATTAAATTTAGTTAATAAACCAATGATTCCAACATAGATTTAAAAACTTATGGGGGAAATAAATCGTATGTGGAGGCGAAGCGCAATCAAAAAAGCAAGTTGTAACTAAACATATTATGGGACTGGTTACTCCAACATGTGTCCTAGGCCAATATCATCGTTCAACAAGATAATATTTAGAAAAACTTTCTGGTCCTTAACATGTGGCTGTTACGTGGGAGAATTGGCTGAACACAGTAACATCAAATACAATGGCGATTACATCTCAAAAAAGTACAAATGTGAGGAACAGCCCCAGAGATTCAATCATGGGGCATTACAGGTAGGCTACAAGCATGTATTTTCATAACACTGCAGAGATGATTTTACAGAGGATTGTGCGCTCGAGGGCTTGGGCTATAGGGAATGTATGAGAGGGGAGCAATTTAGGTTTGCTAATCCTTGGAAGCTCCTAAGGAAGATGAGTGATAGGAAAGTGGAATGAGAGGTGGTCAGATCATGAGAGAAGGTAGAGTCGGTTAATGCGCACAAGGGTCTCTCTGCCCATGGGGGAATCAACAACAGAGGCCTAAGGTTATGGTGAGGGGAAAAGATTGAAATAGAAATCTGAGGGTGTGACGCTTTTGTCCACACAAAGGGTGGTTGTGGATTATAGGTTCACGATCAGTTATAGTTCAACGCCATCCGTAGAGGAAAAGTAACACAGACACACAAAACTATAAATTATTAACATAAACTCCAAACATTTCCTCAGATAGAAGGCAATAAATAAAAGTTCAATCATTCTTTCTATGATCTCATGCAGGGTGGGGAGTTCAAACAATGCACGCAGTCAGGCGACATCAAAGTGGCTGCAGCCGACGATCGAGCCGCATGGGACCAAGACTGTGACTTCAGATGTTAAAGTACAAGGCCCGTGGTGGAGCTTCGATCCTCTCAACGAGTGATTTCAACGCTAGCGCGATGGTAGAGAAAGTCCGACCAGACTCCGGTGGCTTGGTATGTTTTTTTTAGAGCGGGGTCGGTCCCTCCAGGAAAGGACCGCAAACTCCATGATGTTAGGCCGCCGTAGGGACGGAGATCCCATGTGGAACGAGAAAAATTGAGTCTCGGTAGAGCACGAACAAGCTGCAGATCGATGGTAGTTAAGAGAGGATACTATCACAACGGATAGGAAAACATTTAGTGGCTGAGGATGTGTAGGGCAGGTTTGGAGAGGACACGGCCAACGTAGGATAGGCGGGATTAGTGTTAGATGGTACATGTTGGCCGGTGTGGGCAACTTGAGCTGAAGGTTACAGTTTACACTCCATAAGATTCTATGACCTAATTGGGATAACAAGAGCTGAGGGAATGAAGGGAAATTACATTTGTATTATGCGGGGGCCAAAATTAGTTGGGAGCCCTCATAAATTAGGAGACTGAAGATACACGTAAAAGAGATGCTTGAAATTGGCAAGTAGAAAAATATACCATCCTAGGATGTAACAAACTATAGCGAGAAAGAAAGTACTGGGTTTTTATGATTACCCTTATCTTCTGAAGAACACATGTAATATATCATCTCTTACTGTGTCGGTGGGGCATTAAACATTGACAAACATTCGCTAGCATTAGACCATTTTGCAAGGTAGCAATTTGCAAGGTATTGATAGCTTTCAATATCCTATTAAAAAATACCTTTAATTTAACAGTCTGGTCATGGGAAAAGTGTTTAGTGCAAGTTTAGTGAAACTATCTGGTCACGAAACCCCTTTTCCTCCAATTGATATGTCTGAAGGATCTCGATCTGAACATCACCAATTCCTTTTCTCCAAAGATGCTGCCTGACCTGCCTGAGTTACTCAAGCCCTCTGTGTCTATCTCTGCAAATTCTATAATACCGAGTATTTACAGAATGGATCAGCGTTGCGCAGGAAGAACCTACCTGTACACGAGACAATATACATCTCAGTACTTACTCAGGGCACATACCAAAAAATTCACTTCCAAAAATTTGCTTGTTTGTGACGATTACTACCACAAGACCATTGGGGCACAAACTAAAACTTTTCCAGTTTTACTTACCATGAGCCTACATTGAGCATGTAAAGATAACTCAAATGTCAAGATGACTCAATACAAAAATGAACCACATAAAACCATTTCCATTCATAATGTGAGATTAATAACTAATGGAAGGTCTGGAAATATCTATTACACGATATATTTAACTGACAACATTCCACCGCAGGGAACATCCTGGTGTGAATATCCTCTGCAATCTCTCCCATGCATTCGTTCTAATAGGCAACCAGAATCTGCACAGTATTTCAGCTTAGCCTAACCTTTTTTTTCCCTAAAATATAAATGTACCATAACATTCATTGCCAATTATATTCAGTAATCGAAACAATAAAAGGCAGAGCGATCAACCTATCTATACTTGCTTGCTAACACATTCAATGGTCAACAGATCTGCAACGCAAAATCCATGTTTCTCAAAAGGGGGGGGTAAGAACTAGAGCCATGATGAGAGGAGGGAAGGAGGAGTCCAAGTGGAGGGAGGACAGGAGAGGAGGGGGGGGGGGGGGGGGAGGAGGGCGGGGGGGAGGAGGGATGGGGGGGGGTGGGGGGGGGGAGGGGGGGGGCGGGGGTGGGGGGGGGGAGTGGGGGGAGGGGAGGGTTTGGGGTGGGTGAGGGGTGGGTGGTGGGTAGGGGGGTGGTGTGGTGGGGGGAGGGGGGTGGGGGGGGGGGGGGGGGGGGGGGGGGGGGGGGGGGGGGGGGGGGGGGAGGGGGGGGGGGGGGGGGGGGGGGGGGGGGGGGGGTGGGGGGGGGTGGGGGGGGGGGGGGGGGGGGGGGGGGGTGGGGGGGGTGGGGGGGGGGGGGGGGGGGGGGGGGGGTGTGGGGGGGGGGGGGGTGGTGGGGTGGGGGGGGGGGGGGGGGGGGGTTGGGGGTGTGTGTGTGGGGGGGGGGGGAAGGGTTGGTGGGGGGGGTGTGTGGGGGGAGGGGTGAGGGGGTGGGGGAGAGCGTGGGGGGGGGGCCTGTGGAGTTAGTGTGGGAGCGGGATGGGGTGGATGGGGAAGAGCTGGGTTTGTGGGTGCCAGTGGGGGGTGTGAGAGTGTGTGGGGAGTGTGTGTGGGGGGGTAGAGTAGGTGGTAGGATGTGTGGGGGGCAGAGTGGTGGATGGAGAGGTGGGAACATGAGGGGGCAGAGGGGTGGGCGGGGGGGAGGGGGGAGGTGGTGGGGGTGTTGGCGGGGAGAGAGGGTGTTGGGGGGGGGGGAGTGTGGGGGAGAGGTGGGAGGAGAGATGTGGGGGGTGGGAGAGTGGAGTGTGGGGGAGAGTCGGGCGTCCAAAGTAGGGGTGGGGTGGGGGTGAGAATGTGGGTGGGCCCCCAGGTGGTTGTGGAGGCAGAGGGTGTGGGGGGGATTCCGACCCCGTGGGGGGGGGGCGGGGTGGTGTGGGAGGGGTGGGGAGTTGGGGGGGGAGGGGGGGTGGGGGGGGGTGGGGGGGGGTCCCTACAAGGGGTCCCTTTTAGTGGGAGGGGGGGGGGTGGGAGTTCTTTTAGAACTCACTACCGAGGATAAAAAACAAACTACATTTCCAGAACAAAAACCAAACATCCCACATCTCTGACTGACGCTAGCACTTACTCAGCTAGTCAGTTGAGGCCAGTTCATTATATTTAAAGTCAAGTTATGACTGTTGGGCCCTTTTGCTAATGGAGTCCGGGCTGGTACTGGGAGAAGGAAATAACGTAAGCGAGTTGTATATTTATTTGGTTGTTCATATTGATAAATCGGTGTAGGCTCGAAGGGCCGATGAGTCGGTCCACTCCCTGCACCTGAGTAGGTATCCTCCAAATTCTATAATCCAATAATTACTTGATTCGCGTCGCATGATGAGTAATGCAAAAAAGCTTGTCCTTTGGGGATGTCCATCTCTTTTCTGGCCAGTGGTTTGAGGATGGAGGGAAGGGGGATTGGGGGGGGGCGGAGATAGAAAGTTCCTTGGGGGGGTGTGAACGGGGGGAGAAGGTAGGGTGTATGGGACTTTTTCCGATGGGCAGATGGGAGAGTGTGAAAGCTCGCCCAGGGCAGCTCTTGTTCGCCTCTTTTACCGCCTCCATGCACGAGTAGGAAGCTTAGTGACGGCACGGGGGGGGGGGGGTGCGGAGGGGACAGATTCTATATGCTCTCTACTTGTGCAGTATAGGGGAGTCCGATGGGGATGGGAAGAGCGATAGCGGTGAAGGGGGGGAGTGAGGTGAGGGTATTTAAGGGAGTCCCCTCCACCCCACCCTCACGTCCTGGTACAGGGCTCGTGTATCTTTGCTGTAAAACCAAACATCCATAACATGGTAGGTCTGCTGTGGGTCTGCAGTGTGGGCTGGCTGGGGGTGTGGGGCGGGTGTAAACAGTGTGTGTGGAAGGGGAAGCCTTCACACTCCGCGGGGGGGCTCGCAGTGGTCAAGTCTGGAAGATGGGTACAATTCAAGATTTTAAACTCCTGGGATGTGGCCACTGACATTTGTCCAAAGCCCATCGGCCTCACGTTGCTACAGGGACTGTTTGAGAGCGGCTGCATTCTTTGCAGCATCAATCCCACACTCAGAGCGTATCTGTGTTGCACTTTCCATCACTGCTTTATCCTCCATCCTTAAACAGTGAAGGAGCGGGCAACGTTCCGTCCCCTGAACAAGCATGAGTACGGTTCTGCTTGCCCAAACACCTGTCAGGGCACTGGGGGGGGGGGGGCAACATTACGCTGAGGCAGCAGCAGCAGCACCTCGCAACCGTGTGTGTGGAGCGGCAGTGATCCAGGTGCGGAGTTGCATGCTCGTCCCGCCCCCACGCCGAGCTGCCCCCCGGCACGTGTGGGGTTAGTCCCGGCTTCACACTTTTTAACCCGTCAGATTCAAGTCCGAGAATGGGCGGCTGTTACCCATTATATTCCTCGAACATAGTGACATAGCAAACAACACTCACATACATACAATACATCACAAGCAAAGATCACAAGCGTGAAGAAGGAGTGCAATCAAATATTATATAACTCTGCTCTATCATCTTTGGGTGCAATGGTGGGTCGGGGGGTTCGGTGGCGGCGGCCGCAATCAAAGATACTAGTGGAGCTCTGCTCTATAATCTTTGGTCGGAATGGGACGGCTGCGCGTTATAATGTGCTATCGTTCCACTCTCCCTCTCCCCCTTCTCCCTCTCCCTCCCCCTTCTCCCTCCCCCTTCTCCCTCCCCCCTTCTCCCTGTCCCCCCCTCCCCTTCTCCCTCCCCCTTCTCCCTCCTCCCCTTCTCCCTCCCCCCTTCTCCCTCTCTTCTCTCGATCTCTCTCTCCCCTCCTCTCGATCTCTCGCTCCCCTCTCTTCTCTCGATCTCTCTCTCTCTCTCTCTCTCCCCCTCTCTTCGCGATCTCCCTCCCTTCCCTCTCTCCCTCCCTTCCATCTCTCCCTCCCTTACCTCTTCGTGAGAGTTGGCAGCTCTGCTATGCCTTGGGTCCAAAAGAGGATAGAAAGAAAATACTTAATGGTCTTTGTAAGAAGATTTTAATAAGCTCTTCTACATTTAAGGTAAATTGACATATTAGAGGCAAAACGCATTTTCAATATACAGGTCTCTCCACACAACTGAAAACAATTGCATTTAAGTGATATATCATCCATTGTTCAGGCAAGTAGCACTAGGTTACAATAAACTTCCTACATATTCCAGGAATTCATCTCATAAAAATGGGAGAGGCTTAAATGCATTGTAAAATCATAAATCCATGTTGACTTGGACTAATCCTTTTACTGCTATCCAAATGCCCCATTATTACATCTTTAATAATTGACTCCAGCATCTTTCACACCACCAAAGTCAGGCTAACTGGTCTGTAATTCCCCGTTTTCTCTCTCGCTCCTTTCTTGAAAAGTGGGATAGCATTAGCTATCCTCCAATCCACAGGAACTGATCGTAAATCTATTGATCGTTGGAAAATAATAGAAACATAGAAATTAGGTGCAGGAGTAGGCCATTCGGCCCTTCGAGCCTGCACCGCCATTCAATATGATCATGGCTGATCATCCAACTCAGTATCCCGTACCTGCCTTCTCTCCATACCCTCTGATCCCCTTAGCCACAAGGGCCACATCTAACTCCCTCTTAAATATAGCCAATGAACTGGCCTCGACTACCCTCTGCGGCAGAGAGTTCCAGAGATTCACCACTCTCTGTGTGAAAAAGGTTCTTCTCATCTCGGTTTTAAAGGATTTCCCCCTTATCCTTAAGCTGTGACCCCTTGTCCTGGACTTCCCCAACATCGGGAGCAATCTTCCTGCATCTAGTCTGTCCAACCCCTTAAGAATTGTGTAAGTTTCTATAAGATCCCCTCTCAATCTTCTAAATTCTAGAGAGTATAAACCCAGTGTATCCAGTCTTTCTTCGTCAGACAGTCCTGACATCACAGGATCCAGTCTGGTGAACCTTCTCTGCACTCCCTCTATGGCATTCATTTCCTTCCTCAGATTTGTAGACCAAAACTGTACGCACTACTCCAGGTGTGGTCTCTCCAAGACCCTGTAAAACTGCAGTAGAGCCTCCCTGCTCCTATCCTCAAATCCTTTCGCTATGAAAGCTAACATACCATTCGCTTTCTTCATTGCCTGCTGCACCAGCATGCCTACTTTCAATGACTGGTGTACCATGACACCCAGGTCTCGCTGCATCTCCCCTTTTTCCAATCGGCCGCCATTTAGATAATAGTCTGCTTTCCTGTTTTTGCCACCAAAATGGATAACCTCACATTTATCCACATTATGCTGCATCTGCCAAACATTTGCCCACTCACCCAGCCTATCCAAGTCACCTTGCAGTCTCCTAGCATCCTCCTCACAGCTAACACTGCCCCCCAGCTTAGTGTCATCCGCAAACTTGGAGATATTGCTTTCAATTCCCTCATCCAGATCATTAA
This sequence comes from Leucoraja erinaceus, assembly GCF_028641065.1. NCBI lineage: Eukaryota > Metazoa > Chordata > Chondrichthyes > Rajiformes > Rajidae > Leucoraja > Leucoraja erinaceus. The sequence goes on from NW_026576277.1 coordinate 10,751, forward strand.
TATATATTGTAAATAGCTGGGGTCCCAGCACTGAGCCTTGCGGTACCCCACTAGTCACTGCCTGCCTAATGAAGAACTCAACCATATTATGGTCACTCTTGCCCAAGGGGGCACGTACAACAAGATTGCTAACTAACCCTTCCTCATTACTCAATACCCAGTCTAAAATAGCCTGCTCTCTCGTTGGTTCCTCTACATGTTAATCATATGTATAAATATATATGCATGTGTATATATATGCATGTATGTGTATATATGCATGTATATGTATATGTGTGTATATATGTATGTATATATATGTGTTTATATGTGTGTATGTATGCATATAAATGTATCCATATGTATGTGTGTATTTGTATGTGTGCATATGTATGTGTATACGTATGTATGTGTATATATATGTGTGTGTATATATGTATGTGTATATATATGTGTGTATAAATATATATATGCATATATATATTATTACTATATAATTATATATATAATTGCCTTTATGGTTTATGTATATCATCTTACAAGACAAATAAATTAATAGTGATTATTTAAATCAAAGTTGCTTCTGATCCATGAGAATAAACTTAACTATCTCTAACTTGCCTCTCACACACAGACACACATTCATATAAATATATATAATATGTATACGTTAAATTTAATTTTGTGCAGTGTGTGTTAAAGCAATACAATGCAAGGGAAACTACGCAAAGGAGGGGGCTGTTCCCGCTACAAGATACTCGACGATCTTTGCTTTGGATCAAAGATTATACCGGAGCTCTATAATCTTTGCTTTGGATCACAGCGGGTGGCATACCGGAAGTCGCGTGTCGCATTGAAAAATGGCGGCCGTGACGTTCCGTCACGTACTACACGCCAGCCCATTGAATTTCGAAGGAGTGGTCTATCTTGCTCCTCTAGGATCTTTGGTTGTGTGAGGGTGAAGATTTTTTTAGATGATCATAATTGAATGGCAGTGCTGGCTTGAATGACCTACTCCTGCTATATTTCAATGTTTTCTATGGAGGGCTGTGTGAGGGGGGGCCGGGGTGGAGTGGGGCTGTGTGAGGGTGGGCCGGAGCTGTGAGGGTGGAGCTAGGTGGTGTGAGGGTGGAGCAGGGTGTAGTGGGGCTGTGCGAGGGTGGGGTGGAGTAAATAAGCTTGAAAGCTTACCTCCACCCCCCCCCCCCCCTCTTAGTCTACGGTAGACAAAAGTGCTGGAGAAGCTCAGCGGGTGACGCAGCATCTATGGAGCGAAGGAAATAGGCAACATTTCGGGTCAAGACCCTTCTTCAGAATGATGTGAGGGTGGGGGTGGGAAGAAGAAAGGAAGAGGCGGAAACAGTGCGCTGAGGGAGAGCTGAGAAGGGGAGGAGAAAGTAGGGCCACCTGAAATTAGAGAAGTCAATGTTCATACCGCTGGAGTGCAAACTGCCCAAGCGAAATATGAGGTGGTGCTCCTCCAATTTACAGTGGTCCTCACTCTGGCCATGGAGGAGGCGCAGGACAGAAAGGTTGGATTCCTGATCTCCGCATCTGACGGTGAAGTGCCGTCCCTTCTACCTCCCAAGGGAATTCACCTCCATCAGGCAGACTTCTGTCTGGCACTGGAGGAGCTGCACGCCATGGTCAACAAACACCAGACGTCTTACTCCGACGCATTTACCACCATTGCTGGGGACTTCAATAAGGCAAACCTAAAGAAATCACTCCCTAACTTCCACCAACATTTCTCCTGCTGCACCAGAGGACCAAACACCCTCGACCACTGCTACACCACCATCAAGAATGCCTACCGTTCTATTCCTTCGCCCTCACTTCGGTAAATCCGACCATGCCGCAGTGCTGCTTCTTCCTGAAGACTGCACCCCCAGAGGTGAGGACAGTACAGAGTTGGTCGGGGGGGGGGCAGAGGAACAACTCCAGGACTGTTTGGAGTCTGTAGACCGGGCAATGTTCAAGGACTTGGCAACGGACTTGAACGAATACGCCACAGTCTTTACAGACTTCATAAAGAAATGTGTGGAGGACTGCATCCCTACAAAAACATTCAGAGTGTTTCCCAACCAGACACCTTGGATGAACTTTGAGATCCGCACTCTTCTGAAGTCCAGACACCGGGCATTCACGTGTGATGATACAGTGGCCTGCAAGAAGACCAGATACGACCTTGGTAAGGCCATCAAAAAGGCCAAAAGGGATTTTGCTCCAAACTGGAGGATGAGACAGATATTCGGCAGCTGTGGCGGGGCCTGAATGTAATCAATAATGTAGGTAGGCGGCGCGGCTCTGGCCAGCAGCGGCCTCTGCAGCCTGTCCGCGTTTTTATTATTTTTTGTCTGTGTTTTTATGTAGTTTTTGTTATTTTATGTTGGGGTGTGTGTGTGGGGGGATGGGGTCGGGTGGGAGGGGGGGGGAAACTCTTGAATCTCTCCCTGCACTGGAGACCCGACCTTTTCTCGTCGGGTCTCAGGTGTCGTTGAGGCCGCAACGAGGAGCGGCCTCCAACGGGAAGAAGCCGGGGACTCTGGTGCCGACTCACCGTTGCCGTCGCGGAGCTGGCCGAGACCGGAGCGGGTGGAGCGGTGGAGGAGCGCTGCCGCTGCCGCTGCTGCTGCTGCTGCTGAGTCGGAGGCTGCTACTGCGGGTGCGGGTCTGCGGACGGCGGCGCCGGGAGCCCGCGGCTCCCTGGAGGGAGACCGCTTTTCGGGGCTCCTGCAACGGCGAATTCTCCCGCCCGTGTTGCGGGGTCGAAGAGCTCCTGGAGCGGGGCCTAACACCATTGCCCCGCGCGGCTGGAACGGCCGCGGGACTTTGCGAGCGCACACCGGGGGCTCCAACACCAAGACCCGGTGTGCGACCTCGCACCACCCGGCGTGGCTTCAAAAGCCGCGGGACAATCGCCATCGCCAGCCGGGGGCTTTGACTTTGACTCTGACATCGGGGGGGGGAGAGTGCAGTGGAGAGATAAGTTTTTTTGGCCTTCCATCACAGTTATGTGATGGATGTTTATGTTAAATGTAATTATGTTGTGTCTGGGGTCTATTTGTGTGTAATGTATGGCTGCAGAAACGGCATTTCGTTTGGACCTCCAGGGGTCCAAATGACAATTAAATTGACTCTTGACTCTTGACTCTCTTGATCACCTCCTACAAGGCGAAACCAGGAGGCAGCTCGAATGTCAGCGAAACATCACTCCCTGACGAGCTCAATGCATTTTACGCACGCTTTGATAGGGAGAATACTGATGTGCCTTCCTGTTCCCCCATTCGCTGTGATGGTATTTCAGTCTCAGTCACAGAGGCTGACGTCAGGAAATCCTTCAGAGGGGTGAACCCTCGAAAAAACGCCTGGACCTGATGGTATACCCGGTCATGTTCTAAAACACCCGTGTGGACCAACTGGCGGAACATCTACGGACATTTTAAACTCTCATTTCTGAGGTCTGAGGTTCCCACCTGCTTTAAAAGAGCATCAATAATACCGGTGCCCAAGAAGAGCAAGGCGACGTGCCTCAATGACTATCGACCAGTGGCACTAACGCCTGTGGTGATGAAGTGCTTTGAGAGGTTAATCATGGAGCAAATCAACTCCTACCTCTGACCCACTGCAGTTCGCTTACTGTCACAACAGATCAACGGTGGATGCGATCTTGCTGGCCCTCCACTCCGCTCTGGACCATTTTGGACAACAAAAACTCATTTGTCAGGCTGATATTCATTGATTACAGCTTGGCATTTAACACAATCATCCCCCTCGAAGCTGGGTTACCAAAACTAGCAGAACTGGGTCTCTGCGCATCCCTCTGGCAATAGGATCCTCGACTTCCTCATTCACAGACTGCAGTCTGTTCATATTGGTGGAAATGTGTCAGCCTCGATAACAATCAGCACGGGAGCACCTCAAGGCTGCGTGCTCAGCCCCCTGCTGTACTCACTCTATACGCATGACTGCGTAGCCGGCCACAGTGCGAACTCCATCATCAAGTTCGCTGACGACACTACTGTTGTGGGACGTATCACTGATGGGGATGAGTCAGAATATAGAAGGGAGATCGAGCAACTGTCCATATGGTGCCAGCACAATAACCTGGCCCGCAACACCAGCAAAACCAAGGAACTGATTGTGGACTTTGGAAGTAGTCGGATTGGGACCCACTTTATATCAACGGGTCGATGGTTGAAAGGGTCAAGAGCTTCAAATTCCTGGACGTGCACATCTCTGAAGATCTTTCCGGGTCTGAGAACACTAATGCAATTATCAAGAAAGCACATCAGCGCCTCTACTTCCTGAGAAGATTACGGAGAGTCGGTTTGTCAAGGAGGACTCCCTCTAACTTCTACAGGTGCACAGTAGAGAGCATGCTGACCGGTTGCATCGTGGCTTGGTTCGGCAACTTGAGCGCCCTGGAGAGGAAAAGACTACAAAAAAGTAATAAACACTGCCCAGTCCATCATCGGCTCTGACCTCCCTTCCAGCGAGGGGATTTATCACAGTCGCGCTGCCTCAAAAAGGCTGGCAGTATCATCAAAGACCCACAGTATCCTGGCCACACACTCATCTCCCTGCAACCTTCAGGTAGAAGGTACAGGAGCCTGAGGACTGCAACAACCAAGTTCAGGAATAGCTACTTCCCCACAGCCATCAGGCTATTAAACCTGGCTTGGACAAAACTCTGATCATTAATAACCCATTATCTGTTGTTTGCACTTTATCAGTCTATTTTTTCAAGTGTTTATATTTATATAATGGTATATGGACACCACTGATCTGTTTTGTAGTAACTTGAACTTGAACTTGATTCGGAATGGGAGGGGGAGATAAAGTGCTGAGCCACCGGGAGATCAGGTTGGTTATTGAGAACCGAGCGGAGGTGTTTGGCGAAGCGATTGCCAAGCCTATGCTTGGTCTCACCGATGTAGAGCAGCTGACATCTAGAGCCGCGAATGCAATAGATGAGGTTGGAGGAGGTGCAGGTGAACCTCTGGCACACCTGGAAAAACCTGAATGAAGCCAAGGGGGGAGGTAAAGCGACAAGTGGAGCATTTCTCTACGGAAAGCAGACAAGGGAGGAGATGGGAAGATGTGGCAAGTGGTGGGATCACGTTGGAGGTAGCAAAAATGTCGGAGTATTATTTGTTGTATGTGACGGCTGGTAGGGTGAAAAGTGAGGACAAGGGGGACTCTGCCCTTGTTATGAGTGGGGGGTTGGGGAGTGAGAGCAGAGTCACGGGGTATAGAAGCGACCCTGGTGAGAGCCTCATCGATAGTAAAAGGGGAGGCCCCGTTCCCTGAAGAATGAGGACATCTCCTATGCACTGGTGTGGAACACCTCATCCTGGGTGTAGATGGAGAAATTGGCAGTAGGGGATGGAGTCCTTACAGGAAGCAGGATGGGAAGAAGTGTAGTCCAGATAGCCATGGTAGTCAGTGGGTTTATAGTTAGTCTAGATCAGTAAAAAACACTGACTCAAACACTGGACCAACTAATCTTCATTTTTAGAACAAGCAGCAAATTCCCCTATACGATACCTTGGGTTCGATCCTTGTCTCTGCCTGGCCAAGCCCTTCAGTCTCGTGCAAGCAGACATTTCCCAAAAGGTCACGCAATCCCAAGCGCCCTTCCAGAAGATCGACACCGATCTAAAATGGGGCTACCTTTTATAGGTCCACGAACCTTGAGGGGCCGAACTACATAGGGGTGGTCCCCTTACAATCCAATCAAACATATCAATTACATCAATGCATTATTGACAGTTCCCCAATCCAATTACAAGCACCTAAAACAATGTTATTTGCAGAAGCTTCTGGAAGGAAGCTAGTTCACTGAATAATGCAACATTTACCTTGGAACATAATAGAGTGCAGAGTTCCTAAGAGAACCTGGGATGAAGTAAGTTAGCAGTCCATTCTTTCACTGATACTTTCTCACTTTAATGGGTGTTGCTAACAAAGGCATCTCGCTATAGGCTGCTCTCACTACAATGTGAGTTCCTTAAGGCTCTGGTCAAAGCTAGAATGTAGTCGGTCATCTCCGCAGTCATATGGTGGAAGTTGATTATTTTCATCGCATTCTGGTTCCAAGGTGTTTTCAAGGGTCTACCATAAACAATTTCAGCTGGGCTTAATCTAGATTTCCCTACAGGCGTGACTCTCATCCGAAATAGAACTATTGGGAGTAATTTAATCCATCCAAGTCCAGTATCCACCTTTAATTTGGCTAATTCAGTTTTAAGGGTTTGATTTGCCCTTTATACAAGTGCAGCAGCCTGCGGTTGATAAGCACAGTGCAATTGCTGCTGGATACCCAGCTGTTCACAAAATTCTTTATTGATTTGTCCAATAAAGTGTGGACCGTTATTTGAACTAAGTCGAATGGGGATACCAAATCTAGGAACAATTTCTCTCATTAACACCTTGACAACAGTAGCCAATTTGTTATCAAGGGCTGGGTAAGCTTCGATCCACAGGCTGTATACATCGACTATGACAAGTACGTATTTATACCCCTGGCATCTCTCTAATTCGATATAGTCCATCTGCAATGTCTCAAACAGACCCATAGGCAATGGTGTTTTTCCTCCTTCACATCCTAACCCTTTCCCTGGATTGTATTTCTGTCAGACCAAACAATTACTGCTTACGTTCTGAGCTAAAGATTGTAGTTTTGGATGCCACCAAGTAGTTAATAGAGTGTCCCCTGCCGCCCTTGCACCACAAAGGGTTGCATAGGGCATGCACTCTATAACCCATACTGCCAATGAGTCTGTCATGCAAGTCTGCCCTGCTGGAGTGATCCGCAGTCCAGTCATATAATCCAGTACACACTCAAGCTGTCTCCATTGTTCTTTATCTCTTTCAGTAGCCTCCTCCTGTAATTGAACAATTTCTTGGACGGTTAGCATCAGTCTCTCCGAGGGGGACTTGTTAGTTATACTTTTATTCTGCCTCATCATTTTGGATACTACCATCTTACGTTCCCATGATACTTTCTCAGCTACCAAGTCGGCATTACGATTCCCAATATCCACTGGAGTCTGTCCTTTAGTGTGGGTGCTACATTTCATAACAGAAATTTGTCTGGGTAGCACTAAGGCCTTCAATAAATCTGTCACCAATTGTTTATTTTTGAGATTTGGGTTCCTGCGGAAGTTAGAAATCCTCTATTTTTCCATAATTGTCCAAAATCATGCTCCACTCCAAATGCACACCGAGAATCAGTGTAATAATTTACTTTTAAATTTTCCACACTAATACAAGCCCGAATTAAAGCAAATAATTCAGCTTGCTGTGCTGAATAAGACAGCTGCGTCTACAATTTCCGCTTTCTGAATCAACAATTGCATACCCAGACAATCTCTCACCCCATGGTCCAATAGATGCACTTCCGTCCACCATATAACCATATAACAATTACAGCACGGAAACAGGCCATCTTGACCAAAGATCTTATAACAGAGCAAGATGGGCTACTCCTGCGAAATGCAATGGGCTGACATGTAGTACGCTATGGAGGGGATCCTGGGCATTTTTCCACGCCCATTTTAGCAACCTGAGCCTACCTGATCCGACCCGACTCGCAGTGTAATCAATGTTGCGGGGCAACAGTTTGTGTGGGTTAGATTCATAAATCTGTCAGTTCATACTTGTCAAGAATAAAATTTGACTCTGGTAATTGTCTTTTTTAAAGTTTTTTAAATCATTTCTTTTTAAATGGCTCACAAACAGTGTTTTGAGTTGATTTTGTAGTAACCGGAACCGACCCGACTCGCAGGGTAATTGACATTGCGGGGGAACTTTTTGTGTGTGATATAGGGTTAGATTCATAATTCTGTTAGTTCATAATTCTGTTAATTCTTGTTAAAGAATAAAATGTTTATAAACACATATACATGAAAATTATATAAATGTATATAATCATATAACACACACAATTATATTCTGATCCAATAATGAACTTTATTTCAGACTAGACACGGGACATTAAATAAGAAACATTGTAAATAAGAAACATTGTAAACCTCCCCGCAACTTCACACACACTAGGCCTTATCCCCTCTCCCGCTGCCCCGGGCCCCGCACTCCCTCTCCCGCTGCCCCGGGCCCCACACTCCCTCTCCCGCTGCCCCGGACCCCACACTCCCTCTCCCCTGGCCCCACACTCCCTCTCCCGCTGCCCCGGGCCGCGCACTCCCTCCTCTCCCCGCTGCGGATCCAATCTTTGGCCAGAAGCAAGATGGCGGAGCAAGATGGCGGAACAAGATGGCGGAGGCAGCTTGCTAAAATGAGTCATAAAATCGCCCATGAATCCGCCCATGAGCGTACTACATGTTTGCGTGAGAGTAACCCATCTTGCTTCGCTATAAGATCTTTGATCTTGACCCTTCTAGTCCGTGCCGAACACGGGCCAGTCTGAAGAAGGGTTTCGGCCCGAAACGTTGCCTATTTCCTTCGCTCCATAGATGCTGACACAAGAAGACACAAGAGAAGAGGCAATGTACAATGTACAATGTCTGAATTGCAGTTTTATGTTGTTCAAAAGATAGATCTCATACAGAGGCAATAAAATAGTAGATTAAGTAAAAGATCAGCTTGACCTTTTGGGTACTGATTCAGCTGGAGGAGCTGTGGGAATCATAAAAGTTTGCATACCAAGCTCTTCTGTTAGTTAAGGTTACACAAAAAAGCTGGAGAAACTCAGCGGGTGCAGCAGCATCTATGGAGCGAAGGAAATAGGCAATGTTTCGGGCCGAAACCCTTCTTCAGACTGATCGGGGGCGGGGGTGGGTGGGGACAAGAAAGGGAAAAGGAGGAGTAGCCAGAAGGCTGGGGGATGGGAGGAGACAGCAGGGGGGCTGAGGAAGGGGAGGAGACAGCAAGGACTAACAAAATTGGGAGAATTCGATGTTCATGCCCCCGGGGTGCAGACTCCCCAAACGGAATATGAGGTGCTGTTCCTCCAATTTCCGGTGCTGCTAGCTGTGGCCATGGAGGAGACCCAGGACAGAGAGGTCGGAGGCGGAGTGGGAGGGGGAGTTGAAGTGCTGAGCCACCGGGAGGTCAGCTTGGTTATTGCGGACCGAGCGGAGGTGTTCGGCGAAACGATCGCCCAACCTCCGCTTGGTCTCACCGATATAGATCTGCTGACATCTAGAGCAGCGGACGCAATAGATGAGGTTGGAAGAGATGCAAGTAAACCTCTGTCGCACCTGGAACGATTGCTTGGGTCCTTGAACGGAGTCGAGGGGGGAGGTAAAGGGACAAGTGTTGCATCTCTTGTGGTTGCAAGGGAAAGTGCCCGGGGGGGGGGTGGACCGAGAGGGAAGGGAAGAATTGACAAGGGAGTTATGGAGGGAGCGGTCTTTGCGGAAGGCAGATATGGGGGGAGATGCGAAGATGTGGCGAGTAGTGGGGTCACGTTGGAGGTGGCGAAACTGACGGAGGATTACTTTTTGTATGTGACGGCTGGTGGGGTGAAAGGTGAGGACTAGGGGGACTCTGTTAGTTAATCCTGTTATGTTTGTTAAAGAACAATTGACAATGCTGGAAGTGGATGCTGGTTATCTGTGGACTGGAAATGGTGTAAACAGTGATTTCTGTGTGTAAATGATAAGGATCATTACCTTTGACTAGTTCCTGTTATGGAGATGTTTTTTAAACACAGATTGTGATTGATATAACCACAGTATGACCACAGTGACTTTAAGACTTTTGCCTCCGTCACAGTGAGGAGGTGCCATGTCTGTTTTTCAGTAAGCGAACATTATCATCCCCACCACCGTGTTTCACAGATGAGGTGGTATGCTTTGGACCTTGGGCAGTTCCTTCTCTCCTCCATACTTTGATCTTGCCATTACTCTGATATCTCTGAATTTCTCACATCTCTGAAGATCTTTCCTGGTCCGAGAACACTAATGCAATTATCAAGAAAGCACATCAGCGCCTCTACTTCTTGAGAAGATTACGGAGAGTCGGTTTGTCAAGGAGGACTCTCTCTAACTTCTACAGGTGCACAGTAGAGAGCATGCTGACCGGTTGCATCGTGGCTTGATTCGACAACTTGAGCACCCTGAAGAGGAAAAGACTACAAAAAGTAGTAAACACTGCCCAGTCCATCATCGGCTCTGACCTTCCTTCCATCGAGGGGATTTATCGCAGTCGCTGCCTCAAGAAGGCTGGCAGCATCATCAAGGACCCACACCATCCTGGCCACACACTCAACTCCCTGCTACCTTCAGGTAGAAGGTACAGGAGCCTGAAGACTGCAACGACCAGGTTCAGGAATAGCTACTTCCCCACAGCCATCAGGCTATTAAACCTGGCTCGGACAAAACTCTGATAATGAATAACCCATTATCTGTTATTTGCACTTTATCAGTTTATTTATTCATGTGTGTATATATTTATATAATGGTATATGGACAGACTGATCTGTTTTGTAGTAAATGCCTACTATGTTCTGTGTGCTGAATCATAGCAAGGATGTCATTGTCGTATCAGGGACACATGACAATAAACTCACTTGAACTTGAACTTGAAGACCTTTTTCCAGAACTGTGGTTGCTCTTTTAAATACTTCTTGGCAAATTGTGACCTGGCCATCCTAGTTTGGAAGCTAACCAGTGGTTTGCATCTTGCAATGTATTTGTGTTCATGAAGTCTTTAGCGGACAGTGGCCATGGGCAAATCCACACCTGACTCCTGAAGAGTGTTTCTGATCTGTCGGGCAGGTGTTTGGGGTTTTTCTCTATTATAGAGAGAGTTCTTCTGTCATCAGTTGTGGAGGTCTTCCTTGGCCTGCCAGACCCTTTGCAATTAGTAAGCTCACCAGTGCTCTCTTTCTTCTTAATGATGTTCCAAACAGTTTTAGTAAGCCTAAGGTTTGGCTGATGTCCCTAACAGTTTTATTGTTGTTTCTCAGTCTCATAATGGCTTCTTTGACTTTCATTAGCACAACTTTGGTCCTCATTTGATAAACAGCAATAAAAGTTTCCAAAGGTGATGGAAAGACTGGAGGAAAGACAAGGTGCTAAGAGCTCTATAATACCTGCATTAAGGAGACAATTAAAAAACACCTGTGAAGACGTGTGTCCCAAATATTATGGTGCCCTGAAATGGGGGGACTACGTATAAACACAGCTGTAATTTCTACATGGTGAAACCAAAATGTATAAAAATGGCCTTTAATAAAATCTGACAATTTGTACTTAAAACCGCGTGATTTTTTTTCTATTACAAATCTCAAATTGTGGAGTACAGAGGCAAATAAATAAATGATGGGTCTTTGGCCCAAACATTATGGAGGGCAATGTAACTCTGTTTAAACTGTTTTGTTAGCTGGAATCATCTCTTCCTTGGTTGGGATGGGGAATCAACACTCAAAATAGTGCATGGGATTTGCCATGTCATGGAATACTCTACGGAACAGGTAGAGAGCATACAAACTGGTTGCGTCACAGCCTGATTCAGTAACTTGAATGGCCAGGAATGAAGAAGGCTGGAGATGGGTGGCTCCTGATCCATCTGGGGTATTGATCTTCCCACTGCCGAAGGGATCTGCAGGAAGCATTGCCTCAAAGAGACATCCAAGATCATCATATACCCACACCACCCTGGCCACACTCCCATATCACTACGAACTATGATGATAGTCTGAGAACCATAACCACCCCCAGATTCATGAGCAGCTTCTTACCAGTAATCATCGGGCTCTTAAAACCACAACTCTTACCTCAGCAACAAATTACTATGGATTTTGGTTCAGCTGAAGTTACAATTAAGTTTATTGTCACGTGTACCGAGGTACAGAGAAAAGCTATTGTTGCGTGCCAGCCAGCCAGTGGAAAGACAATACATGTTTACCACCGAGCCATTTACAGTGTATAGATACATGATAAGGTTTAGTGCTAAGTAACGCCGGCAAAGTCCAACCAAGGATAGTCCGAGGGTCACCAATGATGTAGATAGTAGTTCAGGATGCTCTCTGGTTGTGCTAGGATGATTCAGTTGCCTGATAACAGCTGGGAAAAAACTGTCCCTGAATCTGGAGGTGGACATTTTCTACGTGCTCTGGTTTTGCACCATTACAGTCTAGTTTACCTAGTATTGCTGATTGTGAATTTTTTCTATTATTGATTATTGTATTTCTATTTGTTGTGTTATCGCGCTAATGGTCCTGGCAGATGGCGCCAGCAATGGCTGCCTCGCCAACAGTCTGTTTGTCCCTTCCTTCACTGTTGTTTCTTTAGTATGGGTTAAATGTATGCTTTTAGTGTTCTTTAGCTTGTTTGATGTGTTTGGGGGAGGGGGGGGGGGGCTGTTGGGTTGGGGGAAATTTTTCAAATCTCTTACCATGATGGAGATGCGATTTTTTCCCGTATCGTATATACGTCCGCCCTAACATGGAGGAGTTGGAGGCCTCTGCTGGAGTCCGACTTCGGGAGCTCCATCCGCAGGAGCCTGCAGGACGTTAACATTTTGGAGCTCGCAATCCCTTTGCCAGGGATCGACCTTGAAGCTCCAAGCGGATCCTGCGGACTATAAGAACTTATAAGAACAAATTTGATTATAACTACATACGTGCAGAATGGATGATATATCACTTAAATGCAATTGTTTTCAGGGGTGGGGCGAGACATGTATATTGAAGATGCATTTTTCCTCTAATATGTCAATTTACCTTAAATGTAGAAGAGCATATTAAAATCTTCTTGCACTACCATGCATGCCTTACAACAAGCATAAAACCAAAAATGTTCAGCAGTACAAAAACTGATAACTTTATTATTGTAGGAAGACAAAAAAGCTGGAGAAACTCAGCGGGTGAGGCAGCAACTATAGAGCGATGGAATAGGCGACCCTTTTTCAGACTGATGTGGGGGGGGGGGGGCGGGAAAAGGAAAGGAAGAGGTGGAGACAGTAGGCTGTGGGAGAGCTGGGAACGGGAGGGGAAGGAATGAGAAAGCAAGTACCAAAGATCATATAGCAAGCAAGATAGTGCACTCGACGAAAAAGACGTAGTAGGGTCATGGGCAGGTTCATGAATAATCTTCCGGCTTCCATCTCCGCCATCTTTGTCCGCCATAGCAGAGCAAAGATACTAATGCGGAGACGGAAGCCAGTTACAGAAACATCCTCGTAAAAATCAAAGATCTTTGGTAAAAATCTTCTCCTCATTTTCTCTCAGCCTCTCTGCCCCGTTAAAGAGACTCACTGACGGGGGACGGGACAGAGCGGGCATGAGACCCGAAGCTGAGAACAGACGTCCCTTCGGTTTCTTCCCCCATCATGCTCGCTGCCCAGCTCCCAAATTCCGGACCGGTCTACTCTTTTTGCAGAAAAAATAAACAACTAATTTTGAAAAGGGACAGCGGAGACAGAAAGCGGGAAGCGTGAATTGGAAAGGTCTCCCCTTTTACATTGCCGTGTGGGCACAGCCTCTTTCCCTCAGAACCCCCTCCACCCTTGCACAGTCCGATCCCAATCCTGGGGCTTTGAATCCTTAACATTAAAAATGAATATTAACAGAATTATAATTTATTAACATATTAATCATTAACAAAGAGTAACAGAATTATGAATCATGTATCCAACACTATATCACACACACAAACGCTGATTACACTGCGAGAAAGATATACAAAGTCGGGTTGGGTTACTGAAATGGCCGCCGAAAAGGTTGACGTCCGCTCAGTTGTGTACCACACATAAGCCCATTGGTTTTAGCAGGAGTGCACTATCTTGCTTGCTATAGGATCTTTGGCAAGTACTACCTGAAATAAGAGAAGTAAATGTTCATACCACTTGGGTGTAAACTACGCAAGCAAAATATGAGGTGCTGTTCCTCCAATTTGCGGTGGGACTCACTCTGACAATGGAGGCCCAGAACAAAAAGGTCGGATTCGGAATGGGAGGGGGAGTTGAAATGCTGAGCCACCGAGAGATCAAGCCGATTATTGCGAATTGAGCGGAGGTGTTGGGCGAAGCGATCGCCAAGCCTGCGCTTGTCTATTGCATCCGAAATATGTCTACTTTGTTATAATGGCAAGTCTAGACTCTAGATCTACTAAAAAAATTCTAATATCTTGCTCATCTACCGATAAACCTAGTTTCCCCATGATCGTTGATGGGATAACACAAAATAATATTTTCACTACAGAATATTGATAGAAAGTAATAATTGTTTCTCACCTTTCGTTGTTCTTGGGGAACCTGAAGAAAGACAGGTCGGGTCTTTTACATTGGCAATTTGAGCAACTTATAGCAGAACAGCAAGCTACGCTTGTAGATGAGCATGTGGAGGCCATGGCCGTTATCGCAAAGACAGTTCCTAAGATGGTGCTAAAAATTACCCATGACGTACTACGACTGTTTCCGCTGAGTGTACCATCTTGCTCTTGCTTTATGATCTTTGGTTCCAACCAGTGAGAAAGTGCAGAGAAGATTTACGAGGATGTTGCCAGGACTCGACTATCTGAGCTACAGGGAGAGATCGAGCAGGCAAAATAATATGTTTACTACACAACAGAAAGTAATAATGTTTTTCTCACCTTTCCTTTTGAATGGGGAACCTGAAGAAAGACAGGTCGGGTCGCCTACATTGGCGATTCGAGCAATTTATAGCAGAACAGTAAGCTACACTTGTAGATGTGGACGCCATGACGGAAGCCGATTCCCAAGATGGCGCAAAAAAATTCCCCATAACCTACTTCGGTGGAGCGGCTGCCAGTGGAGTCGGGGGTAGGTGCTCGGCTGCGCCACCTGGGGGCCGGGACTGGGACACGCTGGCACCAGGGTGGCAATGGTTCAATGCTACCAAAGATCCTACTACTGTATTGCCACGTGTGCCTGTATACAGTGAAACTCTTATGTATTAGTTACAGTCAGTCCAGTGAAAACATACTATACATCAGCACAACCACACAGAAGCACAGATAAAGTGTCAGAGGTTATGGGGAGAAAGCAGGATAGGGTTAGGAGGGAGAGATAGATCAGCCATGATCGAATGGCAGAGTAGACTTGGTGGGCCGAATGAACTATTCTGCCCCATGGCTCAAAAGACCACCCAAAATATGCACTCCTGTTGGATGTGGTGGAAGTTGCTGTCTCACGTCTTTGCTCCTATCACATGAAAGGACACAATGGGTTGGAGTAACTCAGCAAGTCAGGCAACATAGACACAAAATGCTGGAGTAGCTCAGCGGGATAGGCTGCATCTCTGGATAGAAATTATTGGGTGATGTTTCGGGTCAAGATGCTGTATCTCTATAAACAGTTAACTTTTTCCAGGATAGACACAACATGCTGCAGTCTGAAGTTGGGTCTCGACCCAAAATGTCATCCATTCCTTTTATCCAGAGATGCTGCCTCCATTGTGTGTCTACATCTTCTAAACCAAGATCTGCAGTGCCTTCCTGCACAGGTAAGGCAGCATCTCTGGAGAACATGGATAAGTGGCATTTCATCATCATATCGTAATCATACTTTATGACAAGTATTTAAGAGGGAACTGCAGATGCTGGAGAATCGAAGGTTACACAAAAAAGCTGGAGAAACTCAGCGGGTGCAGCAGCATCTATGGAGCGAAGGAAATAGGCAACATTTCGGGCCGAAAACCCTTCTTCAGACTGATCGGGGGTGGGAACAAGAAAGGGAAAAGGAGTAGACAGAAGGCTGGGGGATGGGAGGAGACAGCAGGGGGGCTGAGGAAGGGGAGGAGACAGCAAAGACTAACAAAATTGGAGGAACAGCACCTCGTATTCCGTTTGGGGAGTCTGCACCCCGGGGGCATGAACATCGAATTCTCCCAATTTTGTTAGTCCTTGCTGTCTTAATATTTTATTAAATCAATTCAAGAATTTCTTGCTGATCCCTTGTTGCCCTGTAAAGATGCCACACTGGTCTACTGCAACTCAAGTGGTGGAAGTGTTCCAATGTTACAGTTGGTAGGGTGTTCCAGAACATTGTTGCAGCAACAATGAATGTCTGAAGGAATGACGGTCCATTTCCAAGACGGGATGACATGCACCTTCATGGGGAATTTGGAGATGAAGACGGTCTTTTACATCTGCTGACATTATTCCTCTATTTAATGGAAGTCCTGAATTAGTGGCACCAAAATATCCTTGGCAAGTTGCTACCGCACATTGCAAACGGGCTATAGAATGAAAGACATGAAAAATAACCGGAATACTTCAAAAACAAAGGTTTAATTAAAAAGCAAAGTTATTTTGCCAGGCGGCACGGTGGCGCAGCGGTAGTGTTGCTGCTTTGTAGCTCTTGCTGTGCCGGAGACCCGGATTCATTCCCGACTTCGGGTGCTGTCTGTACGGAGTTTGAAAGTTCTCCCCGTGACCGCGTGGGTTTTCTTCGAGATCTTCAGTTAGCTCCCACGCTCCAAAGCGGTACAGTTATGCAGGTAAATTGGCTTTGTGCGAGTGTAAATTGTCCCTAGTGTGTGTAGGGTAGTGTTAATGTGCTGGTCGGTGCGGACTCGGTGTGCTGAAGGGGCCTGTTTCCGCGCTGTATCTCTAAAATTAAACAGCTACTCTGCCCACAAAGACGACAGTGTGAAGGTTCACTCGTGAATTGTTCAAATATTTCCTGACAAAGTTTTTTTCAAAGTCTATTTTGATTTGATTGGCTATATGGGAATTTCAAATCTATGTACAAATCTACAATGTAGTTTTCCTTAATGTTTTTTGATATTATTTCCAGTACATACAAATGTTCGTATGGTGTCAAGATTGAATTCTAAAAATCCAGCTAATGGATTGGAAAGCTGGGCTTTTTGGGCCTTGGTTGAGCATCAGATAATATCATGGACTTATTTTTCGCCAGAAGCAATTTGGTAATAAAAATGAACTGCAGATGCTGTTTTATACCAAAGGTAGGCAGAAAATGGTGGAGTTACTCAGTGGTCAGGCAGCATCTCGGGAGAATTCCTCCAGAGTTGTTGCCTGACCCATTGAGTTATTCCAACATTTTGTGTCTATCTTTTGCAATTTGGTAATACCTGGCGAACTCAAGGAAGGAAAATATTTAACAACTTCTGTATTTTGTGCAAGAGCTAGCTCAAATAGATTGGGTATTGGAATAAAAAACATTTAACAGAAGTTCCTTAAAGTATGCTATTGAAACTTCAATGTTTTGCACGTTTGCCACAAAAATGGTGGTGGTGTCGTCATGGTTGGGTGATACTTGCCAAGATGCTTCCTGTCCCGTTCTCCCCATTAAGAATTTTCAACCACTAACCACTTATCTTACGGTTGAGAGACGAGATGAGAAATTGCAACCAGTGTTCAAATTGTCCAGCTGCTAGTTTCAATTATTAAACAATGTTGACAGGAAATTGTGGTCAATTAATGTAATGCTGAGTTTTGTAATCAGAACTAAACATTGAGAGAGAATAGATCTGTGTCTGCTCTAGAGGCAATATAATTTGGCATGAATCTAATACCCAACGTGGGAGAGTTGAGGCGTTGGGATAGGCTAGAAAAATCTGACTTAGATATTCATATTCAAGTATCTGAGCAAGTAATGGGAAAGAAAAGGTAAATCTGAATATCACAAAATTAAACCATAGCACGCAAAAGAATGCAGGTTTAAATCGCACATTGAGAAATCTGATTTATTCAATTAAAATGTATTTAATTAGATTCAATCTAAACACTGAGCTTTGGAAATATAGGAATAGTACTTTATTGTTACATGTACCTGGATACAGTAGAATTCTTTGTTTTGCACACAATTCAGTAAAATCATTCCATAACTAATTGCTGATGTTGGGATCTACTTGCGCCCCACCCCCCCACGCCTAGTAACCATATAACCATATAACAATTACAGCACGGAAACGGGCCATCTCGACCCTTCTAGTCCGTGCCGAACACATAATCTCCCCTAGTCCCATATACCTGCGCTCAGGCCATAACCCTGCCCACAAAAGGAAATAGTTAAGACTGGAGTTCATAACCTGGCCCGTTGCAGAAATCTAAGAGTCTAAATTAGTACATTAGAACTCCCAGCAAGTACAAAGACATTAGACAAAAGAAATAATAAAAACAAAGGATATACATTACCATTCTGAATATTGACTATACATATATATATCTTCCCTGAACAACACGATATTGTATTTGAAGTAAACTTTGTTTAACAATGTTCATAAATGGTAAACAGTGCCACAATCAATTGTACATGCATTGTTTACAAACCCACAGAACAATAAAAATATTGTAGTAAATGTAAAAAAATGAAGAAATTGAAGAAAAACAACCGGGTAAAGTTACATTACCTCACTTTATATCCGCACATTGTTTGTATCAACTAAATTTGAATATTTATTTTTCAAAATGTACAAATATGTACAAGTTCTTCACTGTTTTACAAGTTTCAATTGCAGAAAGGAATTAACTGTGGCATTCTGCACGGTGCATCAACTGCATTTTCTCCAATACAAAAATAACTTCGATGACTGACACCCGACAGTGATTGTGCAGTGCAAATTCATTACCAATGGAAGAACCAGTTGATTACAATTATTATTCCAATGGCTTAATCTGCTTTTGTGCTGCAAGCTTTACTAAATATTATGCCATGTCCATTTACAGTAAAAGTTCTGCGAGATCTTGAGAAAAAAAACAAGCTACAATGCAGCTAATCAAATCGGCATTGCAAGCATGACATGTACTGAAACTCTTGAACTACACGCGCAGTTAAAAAAACCCAACAAAAACAGGAAATACTGGGAATACTCAACGAGTCTGGCAGCATAGTTACTGTTTCAGACCAACGACTTATCATTAACCTGAAATATTAACTGTTTTTCTGCTTTCAGATATCCAGCACCTGCAATTTATTTTCCTCCAAGAATATTTTAATACTAGTTTGAACTGTTTACTGCAAATTAATAATTTCCATTTGCTTCAAACTGCTCCAATAGACTTCCTGGGGCATTAACTGTATACCAGACGAGAAATTAACATTTTAGATCAGAAGAGAAATAATTTTCATGACAGAAGTGCATTGTCTGCTTCACTTTAAGCTCTGGTTTATCAAGGCTATTGGCTTTGTTATATAATCCATCTAATTTCTTCACATTGCATCTTGATTGCAAAACAGGAGGTGATCTTCATGATGCAGAGATAACCTGGTCCAAAATCTCATCAACATCATTTGATTCGTAATTTATTTGTTTCAAGTCCAGTTCAGGTATAATATTTTGCAGAAGCTGTGCAACACCAATACGTAGAGACTTGAGTTCCGCACTGTAAAAAGGACAAAACATGTTCCTATATTAATTGTAACATAATTCTGTGTGATGCAATAACAGTAGAGAGAACCGTTCTTGCATGGTTTTGGAGAAGCTGGAACGGGGTATTGATTTTAGATTATCAGCCCCGGGTCCGTGCCGACCAACGATCGCCGCACCTGAACACTATCCTACACATCCTAGGGACAATTTTCCCAAGCCAATTAACCTACAAACCTGTACATATTTGGAATATGGGAGGAAGATCTCGGAGAAAACCCACGCGGTCATGGGGAGAACGCACAACCTCCATACAGACAGCACCCATAATCAGGATCGAACAGGGGTCTTGCTGCCTTACAGCACCAGATTCTACCGCTGTGCCACCATGGCCTATTTTCAATGGCATCAAACCAAAAAAACTTTTGAATAACAAATACCCTGGAGATAATAATAATAATAATATTTTATATAGCACTTTTCAACAAAACCAGTATTTGAACCAAAGTGCTTTACAGAGATTGATTAAAATTAATTGAACAGATCAATGCAATAAATCCATACAAATCAAAAAAGAGAAAAAGAAAAAAGACACAGACACAGTACACTATAGAAATCAACATGAAACGCCCCCCCACAGCAGAATTCACTGGGAAGGCACTAAAAATACCCAGTTCTCCCCCTCATAGTCCACCCGAGGTCGGGGCCTATATCTGGCCTCCTCAGCCAACCCGGTGTTTTCAGGCCCTCTTGCCGCGAAGCTGGATCATCGGCGTCGGTGAACATCCATCAGCGGCTTGGACTGAAGCGGCCGCTTCCCCCCCGAAGACTGCAACGACCAAAGTTCACAGGCCGCGCCGGCCGAACCTCCGACTCTGGCGATCTCGGATCCCAGGCTCCGCGGTGCTGTCGGGGGTCACAGTGCCCCGGAGCTTACCACAAGGCGACCCAGTAAGGCATCGCCCGCTCCATGTAGGTGTCCTAGCATCTACACCGCCGTCGAAGCTGCAGTCCCGGCAGGAAACGCCGCTCCAGCGCTGCTCCAGTTCGATTGTAGGCCGCACAGAGAGGACGAAGATGCGGTTCGGAGAAAAACCGCATCTCCGACCAGGTAGGACTGGGGTTAAAATAGTTTCCCCTTTCCCCCCTTCACCCCCCCCCCCCCCCCCCCCCACCCACCACCACATAAAAGAAGACCTCCAAGAAACATTTCATACGAACAGGACTAAAAATAAAAATAAAAAAGGGTGAAAGGACGGACTGCAGGAGGAGCAGCCATACACAACGGCGCATCACCCCCGCAGTCCGCCATCATGAAAGTAGTCAAAGGGTAGTCAAAGATAGTCGTAGGTAGTCTTGAACATAGTCAAAGGGAGGTTGAAGGAGATCAAAGGAGATCGTCTTCACTCGCCACTATTTGGTGTCCGATTTTCCCGAAGTTAGTCGAAGCTAGTCTTCAACATAGTCGAAGGAGGTCGAAGGAGGTCTTCTACATAGTTGAAGGAGGTCTTCAACATGACATTTCTTCAAACTCTCCTAAACTCTTCTAAACTCGCCAATTAGGTCGCCGCAGTGGGACACCCCTTTACAATTGCATAAGATTTACAGAGGATGTCCTTCCTGGAAAAAAGGTCAATTATGTGTGTTAAAAATAAAGATGATAAGCTGAAGATCTGATTAGCAGCTGAACTTACCAACCGGCTTGCTGCTCATCAACAGCTTTGTTTTTTCAAAAAGATTGATGCTGGTTACCAATTGAGTGTTTTGATAAGCAGTAATATTTGTTTTTACATTTTAATATATTTTTGTGCACTGCAATTTTCTTTCTGACTTTGATTTGTGTGATTGATCGCGGCAGAGGGTCTGAGAAAATCGAGTTGGCTGAGGAGGCCACATATAGACCCCGACCTCGGGTGGACTATGAGGGGGAGAACTGGGTATTTTTAGTGCCTTCCCTCACAGTGAATTCTGCTGTGGGGGGACGTTTCATGTTGATTTCTATAGTGTACTGTTCTGTGTCTTTTTTTTCTTTTTTCTCTTTTTTGTTTTTGTATGGATATATTGACATTTGGTCTGTTCTATTAATTTAATCAAACTCTGTAAAGCACTTTGGTTCAAATACTGGTTTTGTTGAAAAGTGCTATATAAATAAAGATTATTATTATTATTATTATTATTATTGTTAATAAGGCATTTCCATTTTACTGGTGATTTCTTCACATATCCAAGGCATTTTTTTCTAGTTTGAAAACAGATTGCTCATTATTAGGAGAGATTTACAAATGTAAAATTTGCAAAGGTGTAATTAGGATTTATTTATTACTACAAAAATATTTATATAAATAGGATCTATTAATTTATATTCCTTTTAACAGGAATATTGATGGTGGAAAATTGAAAACTGATATTATTGAAAGTCAGAGGCAGATACCAAATGGTCGTTTTTCCCTCCTTCCATTTTTGTGAATGCTGGGTGCCACCAGTAAGATGAAGCCTAAATGTTGTTTAGATCTGCTGTAGATTGGTATTGAATGCTTCATTATCAAAAGAGATGTAGTGGAGGAAAACTCCAAAAACACGAGGTGCGAATTGGCTGCGGTGGTTTAGGAAACAACATTAAAAGGTATGAAAGAATATAAGCTAGTAACTGTTAAAGAATTAATATGGTTTACAGTAATATGTATCTCTTTAAGGCACACATTTATATAGGAAAGGTCGTCTCTGTTTATAACAAGGGGAGTTTAAGATCATATTAGGTCAAAATAAAAAAGTTTTAATTTTAGCAAAAAAGAGGAATGGTGAGATTTAGTAAAATTTCAGCCAAAGACCAAAAGAGGAAGTATAACACAGGCCTAGGCGAGTGAGAAGCATGAAAATTTATTGCGCAAGCTTCTAAACCTGGACAAGATGGCGCCTGCCTGTGGCGACTTTTGCGCAGCTCCGGAAGGGGTGTATCACTGATGGGGATGAGTCAGAATATAGAAGAGAGATCGAGCAACTGTCCTTATGGTGCCTGCACAATAACCAAGCCCTCAATATCAGCAAAAAATATTGACTGATTGTAGACTTTGAGGGGAGGACCCACAAGCCCACTTATATCAAGGGTCGATGGTTGAAAGGGTCAAGAGCTTCAAATTCCTGGGCGTGCACATCTCTGAAGATCTTTCCTGGTCCGAGAACACTAATGCAATAATGGAGATAATTCTATGTTAGAAATATTCATGGTTTACATGTA
This sequence comes from Leucoraja erinaceus, assembly GCF_028641065.1. Classification (NCBI taxonomy): domain Eukaryota; kingdom Metazoa; phylum Chordata; class Chondrichthyes; order Rajiformes; family Rajidae; genus Leucoraja; species Leucoraja erinaceus. The sequence goes on from NW_026576277.1 coordinate 33,235, forward strand.
TACAGATTGTAGAGTAGGAACTTGCAAATGGATAAAAAACATTCAACTGAGGAACTCATTGTAACTCAGAGCTGACGTCCAACTAATCAAACTTGAAGCATTTATTAATTTGTCAATTCTTATTAATAAATCAATCCAACAGTGACCAGTGAATCTACCATCATTGGAAGAAACAGAAAACGTGGAGGAAACCGACACATCATTTGAAAAACTCCGCAAAGACAGCACCAGAAGTTTAAACCCAACTTGTAAGGCAGCAGCTCTGACAGCTGCACAACTTCAAGCTATTTCACATTGTGCATTATAATTTACCCATAATTCATTTGTAAATGTGCTTTACCTTGGACCTTCTCTCTCCAGTTAATTCATAATTTTTGCACATCCTTGATAAGTACTACTAACTCTTGGTATATAATAAACGTTTGCCATCCACATCCCAACATCGACAATCAGCCACTATATGTGGCACAGTGGCGCAGCAGTTGAGATGCTGCCTTACAGCGCCAGAGACCCGAGTTCGATCCTGACTATGGGTGCTATTCGGCCCTTCGAGCAAGCATCTCCACATGACCGCGTGGGTTTACTCCGATTTCCTCCCACTTTCCAAAAAAGTGCAGGTTTGTCGATTAATTGGCTTCTGTAAATACTCCCCTAGTGTAGGATAGAAATAGTGTATGAGTAATCACTGCTCGGTGAGGACTCGATGGGCTGAAGGGCCTATTTCCATGCTGTATCTCAAAACTAAAAATTAAACCACTCAACACATCAATTTGAAAGTTTAACTTCTATCATGTGTGATCCTCAAACACAAAAATTGGTCACTGTATTCAAATGTTTACCCAGTATTTGCTGAAGACTTGCTCGGCCTTGCTTCAGTGACTTCCTGTTTTAAACATTCATCTTCATTCGAAAGATTTGCACAGCGCAACTGAAATGCATCATTTTCTTTTTGCAGTTGGTCCACCTTTGGAAAAAAAACAGAAGGTAATCTCACCTTTGTAAAGGTTACTTCCAAATGCAGCACCTTATTTTTGTGGCCACTATTTACTGACCATGCTTTGAAACTTCGCTTCTTATCGTATGAACACTTCTGAAACATTTTCTTTTAACCAGAATAGTGATTGGAAAATCAGAAGAGAGCTCAGCACAGCCAATTTTCCAACCCTAAATAGGGCAGGAACATACAGCCAGAGACGACTGTGGCACCATCACGGCTAAAACAAGATTATAGCAAATGCTGCAAGGGCCTACAGCTGGTAAAAGACCGATTTATTTACTCATCATAACCAGCATCTAGATAAAGAATTTACAGTATAATTGTGAACAAAAAACTACCTTCAATATATCAATGGATAATAGGCAATAGTTGCAGGAGTAGGCCATTTGGCCCTTCGAGCCAGCACCACCATTCAATGTGATCATGGCTGATCATCCCCAATCAGTACCCCGTTCCTGTCTTCTCCCCATATCCCCTGACTCTGCTATCTTTATCTAGATCTTGAAAGTATCCAGAGAACCGGCCTCTACCGAGGCAGATCATTTCACAGACTCACAACTCTGTGTGGAAAAAGTGTTTCCTCATCTTGTTGTGGTTGCTGATACTCAAAATTAGCTCAGGCGACGCAGAGAATTCTTCAAGAAGTTCAAACCTTGATTTGCACATTAAGGCTAGAACAAAGCGCAAATCACTTGAGAGTTCAAAACAAAGAGCTGTCCCTCTTTATGGCATGTTTAACTCCGTATGTCCCACCCCCTGTGCATTTCCTTACCCAATCACTTGCACACATTCCCTTATCACTCCTTACCCAATCACTTGCAAACATTCCCTCAGCAATAACCAATCACTTGCATTTACTTTTTTCTTCCTTCCCAGTTATGTTCCATTCCGTAATTCCTATTTTTAAATCACACGACTCCTCTTTCTTGGGCCCCTTATTTCTCTGAGCTAGGGCTTGGTACAGATTTACCACGGTCATATAATTGTCACAATTGATATACGCTATGTGCTAAGCTAGCAGAACCAAATGTTTACTTCCCTATCTTAGGCCTCCTTTATCGCTCTTAGTCATCTCAACGAAGTTACAAAGGTCATATAACTGACAACTAATTTACGCTAAGTGGTGAGCTAGCTTCGAGGAGGAGAACCCAAACATTTTCCCCCTCAATTTATATAAACAAAACATACAAAAAGGCGAGCACAACTATCTTATCTCAACATAAACAAGCTAATCCAAACATGCAGAGCAAAGACAATTCAAAACATGCGGAGCAATGCTAATACAAAGGATAATAGATAAAGGATGATATTTAACCATCAAGTATTACAAACACCAAGAATATAAAATATAAAGACAATATACTCCATAATCTCCGTTCTAAATGGCTTACCCCTTATTCTTAAATTGTGGCCCCTGGTTCTGGACTCCCCCAACATCGGGAACATGTTTCTTGCCTCTAGTGTCTCCAATCCCTTAATAATATGTTTCAATAAGATCCCCTCTCATCTTCCCAAATTCCAGAGTATACAAGCCCAGCCGCTCTATTCTCTCAGCACAAGATAGTCCCATCATCCCGGGAATTAACCTTGTAAACCTTCGCTGCACTCCCTCAATAGCAAGAATGTCCTTCCTCAAATTAGGGGACCAAATTCACAATTCTGACACTCCGTAGAATAAACCTTCCCTATTTTCCAAACAAGCCACTTAAAAGCCACTTGTCCCAAACCAGACATTAACATTAAAATAGTGCCCTCCACTATGTTTGGGACAAAGACCCATCATTTATTTATTTGCCTCTGTACTCCACAATTTGAGATTTGTAATAGAAAAAAAAAATCACTGGTTGTTAAAGTGCACATTGTCAGATTGTATTAAAGGGTATTTTTACATGTTTTGGTTTCACCATGTAGAACTTACAGCTGTGTTTATACATAGTTCCCCCATTTCAGGGCACCATAATGTTTGAGACACATGGCTTCACAGGTGTTTTTAATTGCCTCCTTAATGCAGGTATTAGAGAGCTCTCAGCACCCAGTCTTTCCTCCAGTCTTTCCATCACCTTTGGAAGCTTTTATTGGTGTTTATCAACATGAGGACCAATGTTTTGCCAATCAAAGTCAAATAATAAGCCATTATGAGACTGAGAAACAAGAATAAAACTGTTAGAGACCTCAGCCCAAACCTTAGGCTTACCAAAATCAACTGTTTGGAACATCATTACGAAGAAAGAGAGCACTGGTGAGCTTACTAATCACAAATGGACTGGCAGGCCAAGGAAAACCTCCACTGTTGATCACAGAAGAATTCTCTCTATAATAAAGAAGAAAATTGGGGGGTGTTTGCTACTGCTGTCGGGGAGGATTTAAACTAATGTGGCAGGGGGATGGGTACAAGAGTAGAGGGGCAGGGGGGTGTAAAATGAAGGTAGAAGCAATAGGTAGCAAGGTGAAAAGTAAAAGTGGCAGGCAGACAAAACCAGGGCAAAAATCAAACCAGGGCCACTTTTCAACATAATTGTATTAGGGGTAAGAGCGTTGTAAAAACAAGCCTGAAGGCTTTGTGTCTCAATGCAAGGAGTATTCGTAATAAGGTGGATGAGTTGAACGTGCAGATAGCCATTAATGATTATGATATAGTTGGGATCACGGAGACATGGCTCCAGGGTGACCAAGGCTGGGAGCTGAACATCCCGGGATATTCAATATTCAGGAGGGATAGAGAGAAAGGAAAAGGAGGTGGGGTAGTGTTGCTGGTTAGAGAGGAGATTAACGCAATGGAAAGGAAGGACATTAGTTTGGAGGATGTGGAATCGGTATGGGTAGAGCTGCGAAACAATAAGGGGCAGAAAACGCTGGTGGGTGTTGTGTACAGGCCACCTAACAGTAGTAGTGAAGTTGGGGATGGCATCAAACAGGAAATTAGAAATGCTTGCGACAAAGGCAAAGCAGTTATAATGGGTGACTTCAATCTACATATAGATTGGGTGAATCAAACTGGCAGGGGTGCTGAGGAAGAGGATTTCTTGGAATGTATGCAGGATAGTTATCTAAACCAACATGTAGAGGAACCAACGAGAGAGCTGGCTATTTTAGACTGGGTATTGAGTAATGAGGAAGGGGTTAGTTAGTAGTCTTGTTGTGCGTGGCCCCTTGGGCAAGAGTGACCATAATATGGTTGAGTTCTTCATTAGGATGGAGAGTGACATTGTTAATTCAGAAACAATGGTTTTGAACTTAAAGAAAGGTAACTTTGAGGGTATGAGACGTGAATTGGCCAAGATTGACTGGCAATTAATTCTAAAAGGGTTGACGGTGGATATGCAATGGAAGGCATTTAAAGACTGCATGGATGAACTACAAAAATTGTTCATCCCAGTTTGGCAAAAGAATAAATCAGGGAAGGTAGTGCATCCATGGATAACAAGGGAAATCAGGGATAGTATCAAAGCAAAGGATGATGCGTACAAACTAGCCAGAAAAAGCAGCATACCAGAGGACTGGGAGAAATTCAGAGACCAGCAGAGGAGGACGAAGGGCTTCATTATGAAAGGAAAAATGGATTATGAAAGGAAACTGGCAGTGAACATAAAAAACTGACTGCAAAAGTTTTTATAGATATGTGAAAAGAAAGAGATTAGTTAAAACAAATGTAGGTCCCTTGCAGTCAGAAACAGGTGAGTTGATCATGGGGAACCAGGATATGGCGGACCAATTGAATAACTACTTTGGTTCCGTCTTCACTAAGGAAGACATAAATGATCTGCCGGAAATAGCAGGGGCCCGCGGGTCAAAGGAGGTGGAGGAATTGAGTGAAATCCAGGTTAGTCGGGAAGTGGTGTTGGGTAAATTGAATGGATTAAAGGCCGATAAATCCCCAGGGCCAGATAGGCTGCATACCAGAGTACTTAAGGAAGTAGCTCCAGAAATAGTGGATGCATTAGTAATAATCTTTCAAAACTCTTTAGATTCTGGAGTAGTTCCAGAGGATTGGCGGGTAGCAAACGTAACCCCACTTTTTAAGAAGGGAGGGAGAGAGAAAACGGGGAATTACAGACCAGTTAGCCTAACATCGGTAGTGGGGAAACTGCTAGAGTCAGTTATTAAAGATGGGATAGCAGCACATTTAGAAAGTGGTGAAATCATTGGACAAAGTCAGCATGGATTTACGAAAGGTAAATCATGTCTGACGAATCTTATAGAATTTTTCGAGGATGTAACTAGTAGCGTGGATAGGGGAGAACCAGTGGATGTGGTGTATCTGGACTTCCAGAAGGCTTTCGACAAGGTCCCACATAAGAGATTAGTATACAAACTTAAAGCACAAGGCATTGGGGGTTCAGTATTGATGTGGATAGAGAACTGGCTGGCAAACAGGAAGCAAAGAGTAGGAGTAAACGGGTCCTTTTCACAATGGCAGGCAGTGACTAGTGGGGTACCGCAAGGCTCAGTATTGGGACCCCAGCTATTTACAATATATATTAATGATCTGGATGAGGGAATTGAAGGCAATATCTCCAAGTTTGCGGATGACACTAAGCTGGGGGGCTGTGTTAGGTGTGAGGAGGATGCTAGGAGACTGCAAGGTGACTTGGATAGGCTGGGTGAGTGGGCAAATGTTTGGCAGATGCAGTTTAATGTGGATAAATGTGAGGTTATCCATTTTGGTGGCAAAAACGGGAAAGCAGATTATTATCTAAACGGTGGCCGATTGGGAAAGGGGGAGATGCAGCGAGACCTGGGTGTCATGGTACACCAGTCATTGAAGGTAGGCATGCAGGTGCAGCAGGCAGTAAAGAAAGCGAATGGCATGTTGGCTTTCATAGCAAGAGGATTTGAGTATAGGAGCAGGGAGGTTCTACTGCAGTTGTATAGGGTCTTGGTGAGACCACACCTGGAGTATTGCGTGCAGTTTTGGTCTCCAAATCTGAGGAAGGACATTATTGCCATAGAGGGAGTGCAGAGAAGGTTCACCAGACTGATTCCTGGGATGTCAGGACTGTCTTATGAAGAAAGACTGGATAGACTTGGTTTATACTCTCTAGAGTTTAGGAGATTGAGAGGGTATCTTATAGAAACTTACAAAATTCTTAAGGGGTTGGACAGGCTAGATGCAGGAAGATTGTTCCCGATGTTGGGGAAGTCCAGGACAAGGGGTCACAGCTTAAGGATAAGGGGGAAATCCTTTAAAACCGAGATGAGGAGAACTTTTTTCACACAGAGAGTGGTGAATCTCTGGAACTCTCTGCCACAGAGGGTAGTTGAGGCCAGTTCATTGGCTATATTTAAGAGGGAGTTAGATGTGGCCCTTGTGGCCAAGGGGATCAGAGGGTATGGAGAGAAGGCAGGTACGGGATACTGAGTTGGATGATCAGCCATGATCATATTAAATGGCGGTGCAGGCTCGAAGGGCCGAATGGCCTACTCCTGCACCTAATTTCTATGTTTCTATGTTTCTAAAATCCCCAAACACCTGTCTGACAGATCAGAAACTCTTCAGGAGTCAGGTGTGGATTTGTCAATGATCACTGTCCGCAGAAGACTTCATGAACAGAAATACAGAGGTTACACGGCAAGATGCAAACCACTAGTTAGCCGCAAAAATAGATGGCCAGGTTCCAGTTTGCCAAGAAGTACTTAAAAGAGCAAATGCCTCAAAACTCATTGGCTGGAAGTTCATTCTACAGCAAGACAATGATCACAAACTTACTGCTAAAGTGACAAAGGAGTTTTTCAAAGCCAAAGAATGGTCAATTCATGAGTGGCCAAGTCAATCACCTGATCTGAATCCAATTGAGCATGCCTTTTATATGCTGAAGAGAAAACTTAAGAGGTCTAGCCCCCAAAACAAGCATAAGCTAAAGATGGCTGCAAAATGACCTTTATTAAAATCTGACAATGTGCACTTTAACCACATGTGATGTTTTCTATTACAAATCTCAAATACTGGAGTACAGAGGCAAATAAATAATTTAGACCAAGCGCAGGCTTGGCGATCGCTTCGCCTAACACCTGCGCACAGTCCCCATTAACCAGCCTGATCTCCCGGTGGGTCAGCACTTCAACTCCCCTTCCCATTTCGAATACGACCTTTCTGTCCTGGGCCTCCTCCATGACCAGAATGAGTCCCACCGCAAATTGGATGAGCAGCATATTTCGCTTGGGTAGTTTACACCCCCAGCGGTATGAATATTGACTTCTCCAATTTCAGGTAGTCCTTGCTTTATCCCTCCTTCCCCTCTCCTTCCCAGCTTTCCCACAGCCCACTGTCTCCGCCTCTTCCTTTCTTCTTCCCGCTCCCCCTACCCCCACATCAGTCTGAAGAAGGGTCTCAACCCGAAACGTCACCTATTCCTTCGCTCCATAGATGCTGCCTCATCCGCTGAGTTTCTCCAGCATTTTTGTCTACCTTTGATTTTTCCAGCATCTGCAGTTCTTTCTTAAACAAATAAATAATGGGTGTTTAAGAAGGAACTGCAGGTGCTGGAACATCGAAGGTAGACAAAAATGCTGGAGAAACTCAGCGCGCGAGGCAGCATCTGTGGAGCGAAGGAAATGTGCAACGTTTCTTCAGGCTGATGGGTCTTTGTCCCAAACATTATGGAGGGCACTGTATATGTTTTCCCAGTAATTATAGCATTCGTTACATGAGCAATGACTGTTATTTCATGACTGTGGTTAAGGTGGATAAAAGTCCACAGGATCGACAGCAAAAGAAAGAACTCAATTGAATGCACCGTCTGATTTCTGATACGGGCACGTTGTGTTTTATGTGCATGTCGTTTATTGTCACATGCACTGAGGTACAATGAAAAGCTTTTTGTTGCGTGCCAACCAGGCAGTGGAAAGACTACACGTTATTACAATCGAGCTGTCCACGATGTACAGAGACACGATTTATGTGTTTTTAGTATAACGCACGTTCATTTAACACTAAAGCCCGATTTACACGCTCGTATTTTTGGAAAACATGCTCAAATTTACATCTGGCGTAGTGACAAAGGTTAATTTGCATGTTTTTGATTACGCGCTGCTTTTCAAGAACAGAACCCTGGCGTAAAATGCGAGATGCCTATATTCAAATTCTGCACCTCAAAGAAGGATGTTCTAACACACAACGGCATCTTTCTTTAAGTTCTGTTTATCTGTTGAATGAAGTTTCAGTAATAAGAGGAAGATGGTAAACCCAGGATTAATAAAAGGCAGATATCCAAGTTGCAAAGAGGGAAGTTACACGAGTTGATGTAACAGATTACAGCAGCAAATGCCGAATCAGATACAGCTGTTAAGTTTTATTAATGATATTTAAGGGAGAATTTAAAAAAGGCAAAAATAAACAAATTGAAGATTAATGCATTTTTAAACGTTGAATTGAGGTATGACTGAGATGTTCCTGTAAATACATAGTGTATCCAACAACAAAACAAAAACCTTTTAAATGTACTTCAGTGCAAGTGACAATAAACTAAACCAATCAGCGATACTGCACTGAAGCGGTCATTTCCCAAAATGTGAATTTTTGAATATAATTAAATAGTTTATCTTCGTGCTGACAGTCCACATGTAAAACGCTTTACACATTACAAAATTGACAAGTGGTAAAATAAACTAATATGCCTCAGTAAAATATTCAATTTTGGACTTTTGAGTTACATAATACTTTCAACATAAGTTTTCTGCTAGCAGTAAGTCACAATAATATTATCATTTTTAGTTCAATCACTTACTTTATCCTTTAATTGATCCCGCTCTGATTTGCAGGTATCTAGCTGCCGCGACATGTCCTCGAGCTGCTGGGCTTGTTTGTCTTCCTCTTTTTCTATGCAGCATTCCTGCTTGGGATTCACCAATGCCTGGCTCTGTTGCTTTAACAATTCCACTTCCTTCGGTGCAAGCATGTATTAAACTGTCTTTTGGAAATTGCTCAAGTTGTTGAAATCTTTCACGCGCTCGGTCTCATCCCCCATGATGGACTCATACTGGGTCCACTGGTGGCAGAGCTCCTTTTTAGCGTGATTACCAGATATTTCAAGAAGCTTTTGTGACGTTTTCAGTTTCTTTTCTAACAATTCATTTGTTGCCTTCAAGCTGTCCTTCTGTTCGGTCATAGATTTCAAGTTTTGCTGGATTTTTATCATTTTGCTACTTTCATCTACACTTTCTGATGAGCAAGAAAGTGAGACATTATGGGGCGGGTGAATTTGTACTCTCTCTTCAGTAGCACCTCCAGAGAAGCTCTGATCTGGAGATGTAGTTCCCTCTTCCTTGACAAAGACTTTCAAGTTCATTGTTTGCGTAGCTGAAGATATTGCTTCACGACTCCTGGGCAAATCATTACCATTGCAGTTGTTAAAGCATGACATGTCCACACCGTCCTCTTTTTTAACCTTTGACAAGTCACAATTTTCTTCATGCTTTGGTGTACTTTTCTCTTCAAGAAGGATTATGTCATCTTCAAAACTGAGGTCTCTGGCTGCATCACCATTCTTAGACATGTCGTGTGAACGTCCATCATTTTTTTTTTGTTTTTTTGGATTTGGAGTTGCATCGTTATAGTCAAGTTTTCGTTTAGGACTAGAAAAAAAAAATTAACAACAATAATTGCAGGACTATACCACTCACTTAATACGGCAAAGTGGAAAACAATTGTCGGATGTAAACACTTAAGCTTCAAAGATAGATATAGATATAGATATGCCATTTATTGTCACTATACATGTACAATGAAATTAAAAGCTGCTCGTACTCAGTGCATACATATAATTTAGTACAAAAAACAAGAAACAGAAAAACAAAAACAGAAGGGGGGGAGGGGAAGATAGGTGCACAATTCTGCGGCGCTACGTACATATATACAGATGGAAGTCCGGGTGTTGGGCTGTGAAGTCAGTGCATGTGTGAATTTGAATTAAGAGTAGTTATAATTTTCGGAAAGCAACTATTCCTGAGTCTATTTGTCCTGGATTTGATGCACCTATAGTGCCTTCCAGAGGGCAGCAGGTCGAACAGTCCAAACGCAGGATGGGAGCTGTCTTTGATGATATTCTTTGCCCTGCTAAGGCAGCGGGAGGTGTAGATATCCTGATGGATATCTACACCTCTACACTAAAGCACGTAAATTCAGATTTAGTTATCATTTTGAAATCCTTATGCATTCACTTTGAAATATGTAAAATATATAATCTTATTTTGTACCAATATATAAATAAATCCTCAACTTACAGAATATTCCAACCTTTCTCTTTGCTTGAGATGCTTACATGCTGTTTCATCATTATTTTTCATATTTCTGCTGAATAACTGGTATTAATACAGAGCCCTCAATCAAATTCAATGAAGTTCCCAGCCTACCATCAAATATTCAAATTGATCGCTGTTAGGTAAAGTTTATTGAATTGCACTACTGGAAGATAAACATTATAAATACAGTGCCCTCCATAATGTTTGGGACAAAGACCTTTCATTTATATATTTGCCTCTATACTCCACACTTTGAGATTTGTAATAGAAAAAAAATCACATGTGGTTACATAGAAACATAGAAAATAGGTGCAGGAGGAGGCCATTCAGCCCTTCGAGCCAGCACCACCATTCCTGTTCTCCAGAGTTGCTGCCTGACCCCCTGAGTTACTCCGGCTTGGTGTCTATCTTCAAATACGATACATTCAATTCGGTGTTGACCACCCCTCCTCTCACAAACATCCTGATTTTACCCAACCTTATGCATACAACATAGAAAATAGGCGCAGGAGGAGGCCATTCGACCATTCGAGCCAGCACCGTCATTCATTGTGATCATGGCTGATCGTCCCAAATCAATAACCCGTGCCTGCCTTCTCCCCATATCCCTTGATTCCACTAGCCCCTAGAGCACTATCTAACTCTCTCTTAAATCCATCCAGTCAGTGATTTGGCCTCCACTGCCCTCTGTACCAGGGAATTCCACAAATTCACAACTCTCTGGGTGAAAACATTTTTTCTCACCTCAGTGTTAAATGGCATCCCCTTTATTCTAAGACTGTGGCCCCTGGTTCTGGACTCGCCCAACATTGGGAAAATTTTTCCTGCATCTAGCTTGTTCAGTCCTTTTATAAGTTTCTATAAGATCCCCCTCATCCTTCTAAACTCAAGTGAATACAAGCCCAGTCTTTTCAATCTTTCCTCATATGACAATCCCACCATCCCAGAAATCAATCTTGTGAACCTACTCCAGATGTGGTCTTACCAGAGCCCTATACAACTGCAGAAGAACCTCTTTACTCCTATACGGAAATCCTCTTGTTATGAAGGCCAACATTCCTTTAGCTTTCTTCACTGCCTGATGCACCTGCAAGCCAACTTTCAGTGACTGGTGTACAAGAACACCCAGGTCTCGCTGTACCTTCCCCTTACCTAACCTAACCCCATTGAGATAATAATCTGCCCCCTTGTTTTTGCCGCCAAAGTGGATAACCTCACATTTATGTATATTATACAGTATCTGCCACGCATTTGCCCACTCACTCAACCTGTCCAGGTCACCCTGCAACCTCCTAACATCCTCTTCACAGTTCACACTGCCACCCAGCTTTGTGTCATCCGCAAACTTGCTAGTGTTGCTCCTAATTCCCTCATCCAAATAATTAATATATATGGTAAACAGTTGCGGTACCAACACCGAGCCTTGCGGCACTCCACCCCCCCACTGCCTGTCATTCTGAAAAGGACCCGTTCAATCCTACTCTTTGTTTCCTGTCTGTCAATCAATTTTCTATCCACGTCAACACCCTACCATGTGCTCTAATTTTAGTCACCAGTCTCCCTTGCGGGAACTTATCAAAGGCTTTCTGATAGTCTAGATACACTACATCCACTGGTTCCCTTTCATCCATTTTACTTGTCACATCCTCAAAAAATTCCAGAAGATTAGTCAAGCATGATTTTCCTTTCATAAATCCATGCTGACTTGGACTAATCCTTTTACTGCTATCTAAATGTCCCATTATTAACTCTAATAATTGACTCCAGCATCTTTTTCACCACCGGTCAGGCTAACTGATCTGTAATTCCCAGTTTTCTCTCTCACTCCTTTCTTGAAAAGTGGGATAACATTAGCTAACCTCCAGTCCACAGGAACTGATTCTGAATCTATTAAACATTGGAAAATTATCACCAATGCGTCCACTATTTCTAGAGCCACCTCCCTGAGGACCCTGGGATGCAGACCATCAGGCCCAGGGGATTTATCATCCTTCAGTCCCATTAGCCAACACAATACTATTTCTCGCCCAATGAAAATTTCTTTCAGTTCCTCTACCCCCTTAGATCCTTTGTCCTCTGGGAGATTGTTTTTGTCTTCCTTAGAGAAGACAGATCCGAAGTACCTGTTCAACTCTTCTGCCATTTCCTTGTTCCCTATAATAAATTCACCCGTGTCTGCCTTCAAGGGACCCACATTTGACTTTGCTATTCTTTTTCCCTTAACATATCTAAAGAAGCTTTTACTGTCCTTCTTCATATTTCTGGCCAGCTTCCCCTCGTACTTCATCTTTTCAGCCCTATTGCCCGTTTGTCCTATGAGTTTCCCAATCCTCTGGCTACTCTTTGCTGTGCTATATATCTTTTCTTTTAGTTTTATTCTATCCCTAACTTCTCTTGTCAGCCACAGTTGTCTTCTACTCCCCTTAGAATCATTCTTCCATTTTGGAACAAAATGATCCTGCGTCTTCTGAATTATGCCCAGAAATTCCTGCCATTGCTGTTCCACCGTCATTCCTGCTAGGATCCCTTTCCAGTCAACCTTGGCCAGCTCCTCCCTCATGCCCTCATAGTCCCCTTCTCTTCTCCCTTTTTAAACTTTGTCCTATTATTTCTGGAGACTTCCGTGACCTTTCCTGCACTCTCTTTCCTGATAACTCCACGCATACTCTTCCATGTTGTTAAGTCCACCTCCCGACCATTATTTAGTTTAAACCTACCCGTGCAGCGGGTGAGAGGGGAATGATTTAATAAGAACCCGAGCGGCAACCTTTTGCACGCTGTGGGTGATATGTACATTGGACGAGCTGCCGGAGGAAGTAGTTGAGGCAGGTAATAACAACTACTAAAAGACACTTGAACATGTATATGGATAAGAAAGGTTTACAGGGATAAGGACCTAATGAGATGCTTAGATAGGCATCTTGGTTGATAAGGATGAGAAAGTATTGTTTCCATTTTGTATGACTGTTCGCATTAATAAGGGGAGTTAAATGTAACTGGACCAGAAAAATGCCATTGAAAACAGTACTTGGGTTTTACTCTACAGCTATGAAATGTCCTATGATATGAACAGCATTCAAAATGTGACTAACCTTTCACCATCAGTTGATATTTGTGGAGACGACAGTGATTTGACATCCATAATTTTAGGACTACTTAAAGGAGAGACAGAAGCAAGAGATGAAGTGCCTTCCATTTCTCCACTAACCACACAGACTTTGATCTTTGGTATACTCGAAGATACTCCAGCAGTTTCCGGAGAATCCTTTTGCCCAGGCACTTGAAGCTGAACATTGTGCAAGACAAATACAAAGACAAATATATTATGAGAACACTATCAACCACGTATTTAACATCAGATTAACTGCTGCCTTAACATCTATTAAATAAAATAATAGATGTAACTTTTATATCAATTCTACCATTAAATTAAAAAACAGAGTTCAAATTTAACCACATCTGAAATTGGCAGAAGTCTTCAAATCCAGCCTCAGTTTAATGACAGGCCAAGTGAAACAGGATGCCACAATGTTGGAAGGCAGTGTTCAATCCTTTGCATATGATTGTTAACAGGTCGATATGATAACTATTGTAATAAGTCCCATGTTAATTAACAACATACAAATAGATCAACTGACCCCAAATAAAAGCAGTACAACCGTTTTCTCCATGAGCTATCTTTTACAAGTCAAGGATTCTACTAGTTTTCTCCAGCTGGTTTATTGGTTCAAGTACAACAGACTTACATAGAAACATAGAAACATAGAAATTAGGTGCAGGAGTAGGCCATTCGGCCCTTCGAGCCTGCACCGCCATTTAATATGATCATGGCTGATCATCCAACTCAGTATCCTGTACCTGCCTTTTCTCCATACCCTCTGATCCCCTTGGCCACAAGGGCCACATCTAACTCCCTCTTAAATATAGCCAATGAACTGGCCTCAACTACCCTCTGTGGCAGAGAGTTCCAGAGATTCACCACTCTCTGTGTGAAAAAAGTTCTCCTCATCTCGGTTTTAAAGGATTTCCCCCTTATCCTTAAGCTGTGACCCCTTGTCCTGGACTTCCCCAACATCGGGAACAATCTTCCTGCATCTAGCCTGTCCAACCCCTTAAGAATTTTGTAAGTTTCTATAAGATCCCCTCTCAATCTCCTAAACTCTAGAGAGTATAAACCAAGTCTATCCAGTCTTTCTTCATAAGACAGTCCTGACATCCCAGGAATCAGTCTGGTGAACCTTCTCTGCACTCCCTCTATGGCAATAATGTCCTTCCTCAGATTTGGAGACCAAAACTGCACGCAATACTCCAGGTGTGGTCTCACCAAGACCCTATACAACTGCAGTAGAACCTCCCTGCTCCTATACTCAAATCCTCTTGCTATGAAAGCCAACATGCCATTCGCTTTCTTTACTGCCTGCTGCACCTGCATGCCTACCTTCAATGACTGGTGTACCATGACACCCAGGTCTCGCTGCATCTCCCCCTTTCCCAATCGGCCACCGTTTAGATAATAATCTGCTTTCCCGTTTTTGCCACCAAAATGGATAACCTCACATTTATCCACATTAAACTGCATCTGCCAAACATTTGCCCACTCACCCAGCCTATCCAAGTCACCTTGCAGTCTCCTAGCATCCTCCTCACACCTAACACTGCCCCCCAGCTTAGTGTCATCCGCAAACTTGGAAATATTGCCTTCAATTCCCTCATCCAGATCATTAATATATATTGTAAATAGCTGGGGTCCCAGTACTGAGCCTTGCGGTACCCCACTAGTCACTGCCTGCCATTGTGAAAAGGACCCGTTTACTCCTACTCTTTGCTTCCTGTTTGCCAGCCAGTTCTCTATCCACATCAATACTGAACCCCCAATGCCTTGTGCTTTAAGTTTGTATACTAATCTCTTATGTGGGACCTTGTCGAAAGCCTTCTGGAAGTCCAGATACACCACATCCACTGGTTCTCCCCTATCCACGCTACTAGTTACATCCTCGAAAAATTCTATAAGATTCGTCAGACATGATTTACCTTTCGTAAATCCATGCTGACTTTGTCCAATGATTTCACCACTTTCTAAATGTGCTGCTATCCCATCTTTAATAACTGACTCTAGCAGTTTCCCCACTACCGATGTTAGGCTAACTGGTCTGTAATTCCCCGTTTTCTCTCTCCCTCCCTTCTTAAAAAGTGGGGTTACGTTTGCTACCCGCCAATCCTCTGGAACTACTCCAGAATCTAAGGAGTTTTGAAAGATTATTACTAATGCATCCACTATTTCTGGAGCTACTTCCTTAAGTACTCTGGGATGCAGCCTATCTGGCCCTGGGGATTTATCGGCCTTTAATCCATTCAATTTACCCAACACCACTTCCCGACTAACCTGGATTTCACTCAATTCCTCCACCTCCTTTGACCCGCGGGCCCCTGCTATTTCCGGCAGATCATTTATGTCTTCCTTAGTGAAGACGGAACCAAAGTAGTTATTCATTTGGTCCGCCATATCCTGGTTCCCCATGATCAACTCACCTGTTTCTGACTGCAAGGGACCTACATTTGTTTTAACTAATCTCTTTCTTTTCACATATCTATAAAAACCTTTGCAGTCAGTTTTTATGTTCCCTGCCAGTTTTCTTTCATAATCCATTTTTCCTTTCCTAATTAAGCCCTTCGTCCTCCTCTGCTGGTCTCTGAATTTCTCCCAGTCCTCCGGTATGCTGCTTTTTCTGGCTAGTTTGTACGCATCATCCTTTGCTTTGATACTATCCCTGATTTCCCTTGTTATCCATGGATGCACCACCTTCCCTGATTTATTCTTTTGCCAAACTGGGATGAACAATTTTTGTAGTTCATCCATGCAGTCTTTAAATGCCTTCCATTGCATATCCACCATCAACCCTTTTAGAATTAATTGCCAGTCAATCTTGGCCAATTCACGTCTCATACCCTCAAAGTTACCTTTCTTTAAGTTCAAAACCATTGTTTCTGAATTAACAATGTCACTCTCCATCCTAATGAAGAACTCAACCATATTATGGTCACTCTTGCCCAAGGGGCCACGCACAACAAGACTACTAACTAACCCTTCCTCATTACTCAATACCCAGTCTAAAATAGCCAGCTCTCTCGTTGGTTCCTCTACATGTTGGTTTAGATAACTATCCCGCATACATTCCAAGAAATCCTCTTCCTCAGCACCCCTGCCAGTTTGATTCACCCAATCTATATGTAGATTGAAGTCACCCATTATAACTGCTTTGCCTTTGTCGCAAGCATTTCTAATTTCCTGTTTGATGCCATCCCCAACTTCACTACTACTGTTAGGTGGCCTGTACACAACACCCACCAGCGTTTTCTGCCCCTTATTGTTTCGCAGCTCTACCCATACCGATTCCACATCCTCCAAACTAATGTCCTTCCTTTCCATTGCGTTAATCTCCTCTCTAACCAGCAACACTACCCCACCTCCTTTTCCTTTCTCTCTATCCCTCCTGAATATTGAATATCCCGGGATGTTCAGCTCCCAGCCTTGGTCACCCTGGAGCCATGTCTCCGTGATCCCAACTATATCATAATCATTAATCCCCTAGGAAAATCTGACCACGCTGCTATTTTCCTGTTGCCAGAGTATAAACAGAGGATAGTTCGGGAAGCAGTAGAGACGAGGGACGTAAAGCGGTGGTCCGACCAGTCAGAGGCCATGCTGCAAGACGCACTGAGTGATGTCAACTGGAATATGTTCGAAGCAAGTTCCAGTGACGTCAGTGAGTTCGCGGAAGCAGTCATGGACTTCATCGCAACAATAACCGACAACATCGTCCCCACGGTAAGGGTAAGCACCTTCCCGAACCAAAAACCCTGGGTAGACAGGTCTGTTCGTGTGGCCTTGAATGCTCGTACCGCTGCCTACAACTCGGGCTTGGCATCAGGAAACATGGACGTCTACAAGGCAGAGTCCTACCGACTGCGAAGGGCGGTGAAGGACGCAAAGAGAAGGTACAGGGACAAGATGGAGTTACAGATGGAGCAGCAGGACACCAGAAGCCTGTGGCAGGGGCTACGGATTGTAACCAACTACCGAAGCACCGCTCCCTCATCCGCATGTGCCGGCACCTCCCTAGCTGACGACCTGAACTCCTTCTACGCTCGTTTCGAGAGGGGCAACACCACTCCAGGTCTGCCGACTATCGACAATACTGCCAGCGGGCTGGCTACTGAAGCTGAAGGGAGGAATATGCACACATTCTCGCTGTCCGAGCACGACGTGAGGAGGGCACTGACACGGGTGAACACAAGAAAAGCTGCAGGCCCCGATGGCATCCCGGGGCGAGTACTCAAGTCCTGTGCTACGCAGCTAGCTCCAGTGCTCACTACATTATTCAACCTCTCCCTGGACAAGTCCGTGGTCCCTGCCTGCTTCAAAAAATCCATCATCGTACCGGTACCAAAAAATGCCTCCCCAGCCTGCCTGAATGACTACCGTCCGGTGGCCCTTACCTCGGTAGTCATGAAATGCTTTGAGAGGCTGGTGAAGAAATCACATCTGCGCCTTCCTCCCTCGGAACATGGACCCGTTGCAGTTTGCATACCGTCCGAACAGGTCCACGGACGATGCGGTCTCCCAGGTCTTGCACACCGCTCTCTCCCATCTGGACAGCCAGAAGGGGGGCTACGTGAGGATGCTGTTCATAGACTACAGTTCAGCCTTCAACACGATAGTCCCCACCAGACTGGCCGGGAAGCTACTGGAATTGGGGCTCAACACCTCCCTGTGTGCCTGGGTCCTGGACTTTCTCACCGCCAGGCCCCAGGTAGTCAAGATGGGAGGGAACACATCGAAGTCCCTCACCCTGAGCACAGGATCGCCCCAGGGTTGCGTCCTCAGCCCCCTATTGTACTCCCTGTACACACATGACTGTGTGGCTAGGTTCAGCACCAATTCAATAATTAAGTTTGCTGATGACACTGTGGTGGTGGGCCTGATCTCAGACAATGATGAGAGGGCCTACCGGGAGGAGGTGGCTGATCTAGCACTCTGGTGCCAGGAGAACAGCCTCCTCTTGAACATCAAAAAAACGAAGGAGCTGATCATGGACTTTAGGAGGGCACATCATCCGAGGACGTACACTCCATTGAGTATAAATGGTGATCCTGTGGATAGGGTGAACTGTTTTAAATATCTGGGAGTCCACATCTCTGAGGATATGACATGGTCATCACACGCCTCAGCACTGGTGAGTAAGGCAAGGCAGCGCCTTTACCACCTCAGGCAATTGCGGAAATTCAGAGTGTCTCTGAGGATCCTCCAGTGCTTCTACGCAGCAGCGGTGGAAAGCATCTTGTCCGGGAACATTACCATCTGGTTCGGGAATTGCTCTGCCAAGGACAAGAAGGCTCTGCAGAGAGTAGTGCATTCGGCCGAACGCACTATGGGAACTTCACTCACCCCCCTGCAGGAACTATACAACAAGAGGTGCAACTCCAGAGCAAACAAAATTATGAGAGACCTCTTCCACCCCTGCAACAGACTGTTCCAGCCGCTGCGGTCAGGCAAACGCCTCCGTTGCCATGCAGTGAGAACGGAGAGGCTGAGAAGAAGTTTCTTCCCAGAGGCAATTCGGACTGTAAACGCCTTTCTCACCAGGGACTAACTGTACAGAACGTTTTTCCTTCTATTATTTATTACGTAAAATAATATGTGTGTTATGATTGTGTTTATAATTTGTTTGGTTGTTTTGTTGTTCCGCGAGCATTGCCACTTTCATTTCACTGCACATCTCGTATGTGTATGTGACAAATAAACTTGACTTGACTTGACTTGACTATCTGCACGTTCAACTCATCCACCTTATTACGAATACTCCTTGCATTGAGACACAAAGCCTTCAGGCTTGTTTTTACAACGCTCTTACCCCTTATACAATTATGTTGAAAAGTGGCCCTTTTTGATTTTTGCCCTGGTTTTGTCTGCCTGCCACTTTTACTTTTCACCTTGCTACCTATTGCTTCTACCTTCATTTTACACCCCCCTGGCCCTCTGCTCTTGTACCCATCCCCCTGCCACATTAGTTTAAATCCTCCCCGACAGCAGTAGCAAACACCCCCCCAAGGACATTGGTTCCATTCCAGTCCAGGTGCAGACCGTCCTGTTTGTACTGGTCCCACCTCCCCCAGAACTGGTTCCAATGCCCTAAAAATTTGAATCCCTCCCCCTTGCACCATTTTTCAAGCCACGTATTCATCTGCAATATCCTCCTATTTCTGCTCTGACTGGCCCGTGGTACTGGTAGTAATCCAGAGATTATTACCTTTGAGGTCCTACTTTTAAGCTTATCTCCTAGCTCCCTAAATTCATCCTTTAGGACCTCATCCCTTTTTTTACCTATATCGTTGGTGCCAATATGCACCACGACAACTGGCTGTTCACCCTCCCCCTCCAGAATGTTCTAAGACTTGAGGACTTAAACATTCAAAGACCATTCAATGTTGAACTGAGAATGTACTATACCAATAACAAAGATCTGCAGATGCTAGTGTACCAAAGAAAGGCACAAAATGCAGATCATTCTTATTTAACATGGCATAGGAACTGGTCATTCACACCATGCAAGCTCTTTGCCGAGTAGAAACAAGGAACGGCAAATGCTAGTTTACAAAAAAGGAGAGTGCTGGAGTAAGTAACTCAGCTGGAGGGTCAGGCAGCGTCTGGAGAAAATTGATAGGTGACATTCTGGGTCGGGACCACCTTTCAGACTGATTGAAGAGAGAGCGGAAAATAAAGCTGGGAAAGAGTAGCAGCAGAACAAATAGGCTGTGGGCCGAGCATCAAAAATGTGTCTAGAAATCAATTTTGTGACCCATGTCTCGGAACTACATGAAATTTTGCACAGATTTATATAAAATATAATTGATAAGGAAGTCATAACTCGTCAGTGCCAAAAGTTGCACAGTAATTAAACTAAATAGAAAATGTGGTTAAAAAAGTAACCGCCATCGAGTGTCCAATGCACATATTACACCATGGGGAGCCTATTTCCGTGTTGCAGTCTATTAAAACCATATATTATTATTATCTAGCTATATAACTAAAAGTGCTCTTGCATTTCATAAAGGTGTTGATAAGAGGTTTATCACCTATGGCGGCACAGTGGTGCAGCGGTAAAGTTGTTGCCTTACAGTATCAGAGACCCGGGTTCGATCCGGACCACGGGTGCCATCTGCACGGAGTTTGTGCATTCTTCCCGTGACTTGTGTTGGTTTTCTCCGGGCACTCCGGTTTCCTCCCACACTCCAAAGATGTACAGGTATGCAGGTTAATTGGTTTTGGTAAAATTGTAAATTGTCCCTAGTGTGTGTCGGATAGCGTGGACTCAGTGGGCCAAAGGACCTGTTTCCACGCTAAACTGAACTAAAAACTAAACTGTGGTTCAGTTCTCTTGTTGGACAGCAACCAGTTACAGATTATTCATCTAGTTCCATTTAATCGGAAAAGATGTGGTAATCCTTGGATTAACTGAAGACAAGCAACATAGAAAGTTCTTGCAACCGACTTCAGCAACCAAAACAGCAAGGATTATGGATTATGGCAAAAATCAAGAGACTGCCGCCTATTTTGTGTGGAATTAGTTGATCTTCCCAAAGTTGGCAGTCAGGATACAACCAAAGGTCCTCCATGACCTTGGTGAAATTAAATGAGTATTCCCACTTTCTGCTGAAATAAGATTCTAACTGCCTGCAAAGGACTTTATGGATGAATAGCACATGCTCAAATATTCAGGATCACACCGAAAAAAAAGAGCACATTGGAGATACAGCTATAACCAAGCAAGAATTTACACATTACTAAGTGGGACCCGTTCGGTCCCATGTCCACACGGGAGGGCTGGTCCCCCTATACAATATTCCACCTCTCCACCAATTCCAATATTGGTGGCCAATATTGGTGGCCAGTGGGGAGAGGGGGCTAGTATGGGTGTTGTTGGCTGCAGGGACTACTGGTCTCCAGAGGGCTAGTATGGACATTGTGGGCCAAATGGATTCTTGGGGTGGCAGCTCAGTCCCTCAAGCCCAATGTGCTGGCAGCTCACTCATGGCTGGTGGGCAGGCAGTTGACTCATGGCTATTCCTTGAAATTCCATTTCAAGCAGAGTGCAGGGCCACCAAATTCACATCCATTTTCCTACCATTTCAAGCAGGGTATTGTATTGTATTGTATTCAAATTTATTGTCATTGTCTCAATTTGAGACAACGAAATGAATTTCCCTTACAGGCAGTATCATAAAAATTTTTTTTTTTAAATCACAAATAAATAAATAAATAAATAATAAATAAGAGAACATATTAGAAATAAAATTGAAATTGAATTTAAAAAAAAGCACAAACACAGAAAGTCCACGACACAACATAACATAAATGGCACCAAGGTGAGGATGGCACCATAGTCCAGACAGCCTCCCCTCCGTGTTCATCCGTGGTCGGGGCCTTCATCCGTGGTGCAAGGCCACCAAATTCAAGTGCAGTTTCATACCACTTCAAGCAGGGTGCAAGGCCACCAAATTCAAGTGCAGTTGCATACCATTTCATGCAGGGTGCACGGCCACCACATTCAAATGCAGTTTCCAACTATTTCAAGCAGGGTGAAATCACCATAAAACCGCACAAAACATCACACTCACAGTTCAGTAGACATTCAGTGTGTTCAGTTCATTCACAGCTCAGACAGAGTCGTGACCTCTCCCTCCCCCATTATGCAGAGACTGAGCCACACCCACACTTCCGGGTTTTATAATCCCTCCCCCCGGAAAAGGTGTGGCTTTCATGGCGTGATTGACAGGAGAGAGATTCTCAACATTTTTTAAAACACTAATAACACTTTTGTTTTTCATTGATGGGAAGAATACTCTGCACCTGATGAGCAGAGGGGGACTGAGTAAGATGGCCAAAAATCACAGCCGTAAGTGGTAGCGTTTTATCTAAAATCAATATAGTGCAAACAGGATTTAAGGTACACAAAAAAGCTGGAGAAACTCAGCGGGTGCAGCAGCATCTATGGAGCGAAGGAAATAGGCAACGTTTCGGGCCGAAACCCTTCTTCAGACTGATCGGGGGCGGGGGTGGACGGGGACAAGAAAGGAAAAAGGAGGAGGAGCCCGAAGGCTGGGGGATGGGAGGAGACAGCTGGGGGACTGAGGAAAGGGAGGAGACAGCAAGGACTAACAAAATTGGGAGAATTCGATGTTCATGCCCCCACAAACAGGAAGTTGTCAAGTTTAGACAAACAACCATTTGCAGGCAGTGCCTTTTCAATTCAACCCAACCCCCCCCCAAACAACCATTTGCAGGCAATGCCTTTTCACTTCAACCCCATCCCCCCAAACAACCGTTTGCAGGCAGTGCCTTTTCACTTCAACCCCATCCCAAAAAACCGTTCGCAGGCAGTGCCTTTTCACTTCAACACAAACCCCCCCAAGCAACCATTTGCAGGCAATGCCTTTTCACTTCAATCCAAATCCCCCAAACAGCCATTTGCAGGCAGTGCCTTTTTACTTCAACACAAACCCCCCCCAAACACCCATTTGCAGGCAGTGCCTTTTTACTTCAAACCAACCATATTTTCATTCTCAAACCACATTAAGGGCACTCACAGTTGAGTAGACATGTATTCAGTGTTATTCAGAGCTCAGACACGTGACACTCTGGCTTCCTCCATCTTGCAGAGACTGAGTGAGGCACACCACTTCCTGGTTTTATAGTCACTCCCCCTCCCTCCAGCAGGGGCAGCAGAGAGAATGGCAAATTATTTTAAAATATTAATATCTCTGATTTTTCATCGATGGGAAAAATCCTCTGGTCCAGGAAGGCGTAGGGGGGCTCTGAGCAAGGTGGCCAAAAATGATGGCCGTAGGTGGCGGCGTTCTCTCGGAAATCACACCACAGCGAGCCAAAAGCGGTCAAGATCAGACTTTTAGTAATATAGATATATATTAAATATTCAATGGCCATACCCGTGCATGTAACCTCTTCTGTTCCTTTAGAAGAGCGTTAGCTTCCCGACCATAATTCAGAATTATTTTCTGTAGGTTTAGCTGTGAATCGAAAAGCAATAACATCATTAACTTTATAATCTTGTTCCATTTAAAACCTCTATTTAGTTTAATTTCTTCTCATTCATTGCTGCTCATAGCTGTTCCTTAAATTGGCTGTATGGTTTCTTAAGGACCACTTTCAATAATGAAACAAGATTATCAATAAATGGTTAAATGGTTCAGTATATAATGGTCACATCCACACTCCAGCAAACATCATCAAAAATTAACGCACAAGCATCTTGAGATATAAAAATATGGTGTGTTGGGTCTCTTGAAGAGCATTAAAGCAGATAAGTCCCTGGAGCCTGATGGATCTATCATAAGTTATTGGGTGAAACAACAGAGGAGAGAATGTTGGGCCTTTGAAACGATCTTTGTATTCTCTTTAGTTCCAATTGAAATTCTGGAGGACTGGAAATATGGGTAATTCAGGAAATTATAGGCCAGTGAGTCTCATATCAATGGTAGGGATTCTCATTGATAGGATTAACTTGCATTTGAAAGAGTATGGTCTAATTCGGGACAGTCAACATGGCTTTGTGCAGCACAGTCCATGTCTTACAAACTAGATGAGGTTTTGTTTTCTGAGGAATTTAAGGAACAAGATTGATGAAGATAGGGCAGTGGATGTTGTCTGCATGGATTTTAACAAGGGGCCTATGACAAGGTTCCCTGTGGTAGGCTGATCCAGAAGACTAAGATCTATGATGACTTGGTAGTTTGAAGTCAGGATGGGCTTACCCATAGACAACAGAAGTTAATGGTGGAAGGGTGTTATTCTGACTGATGTTTGTGATCTGTGGTGTTCTGCACAGATCAGTGCTGGAACCCCTGTTGCTTGTCATTTTTATTCTTATATATAATTAATTGGACAAAAACCCAGATGGGTTGGAAAGAAATGGCAGAGTTGCAGACAGTGAAGAAGGCTGTCAAAGGATACAGGTTGGAAGTTGATAAGACTCGTACAATAGGTTATCTGACCTGATTGGTTTTATCCACAATTTGTCGAGTTTTTCCACTTTTCTTCTGTTCTCTGGAATACACAGAAGTATGTTACATATCTTTTAATACTTAGGTAATAATTGAAATTTCACAGCGAGTCAGGCAGCATCTCTGGAGACATGGAAGGGTGACATTTCAGGTCGGGATCTAGACAGAAGGTGGAGCCCAACTCGAAACGTTATCCATCCATGTCTCCCAGAGATGCTGCCTGACCTGCTGAGTTACTCCAGCACTTTGTGTTTTTTTGTAAGCCAGCATCTGCAGTTCCTTGTGTCAACCTTAATCTTTCATCAATGAGAGGAACTTACTGCTTTTTACGTTTTTTCGAATAACTGGGGCCATCGTCAGTATCATCTTCAGGTTCCTCTGGGACACTGCATTTGCTAACGATGTAAAAACAGGGAACAAAAGTAAATTAAAGAGTAATAAAAGAGTAAAGATAAATTACAGTGTATACAGAAACTGAAAGAAGAGTTGTCATGTTATGATGTTACAGTGACTGAGCTCATGCAAAGCAATGACATACCTTCCGATTTTGGATGCCGACTGTTTTATGCAAACTATGTTTAGTTTAGACTTCTAACAGAGCGCCCTCCATAATGTTTGGGACAAAGACCCATCATTTATTTGCCTCTGTACTGCACAATTTGTGATTTGTAATAAAAAAAAATCATGTGGTTAAAGTGCACATTGTCAGATTTTATTAAAGGTCATTTAAAAAAAACCATTTTGGTTTCACCATGTAGAAATTACAGCTGTGTTTATACATAGTCCCCCAATTTCAGGGCACCATTTTTTTTTAAGACAACTTTCAACTATGTATCTACTTGTAACTAACTCTGTGAATTGTTTAAAGAACAATGAATACACAAAAACTTGTGTTAGTTGTAATCACTTTCAAAACCACTTCCTAAACAATAAGATATAGACACAAAATGCTGGAGCACCATCTCTGGATAGATGGAATGGGTGACGTTTCAGGTCGAGACCTTTCTTCAGGGGAGAGGGAGATACATAAATAAGGAAGTGCAAGGTGTGAATACGAGACTTCAAAATAGATGAGATCAAGGAAAATGCAGAATAGATCATTGTTAGCTAGGAAAAGGTGAAGACAAAGCAAACTGATAAAATTTTAATCTGTTCAGCCTGGTCAGAGAACTTGGAAGGGGAAGGGATGTACAGAGAGGGAAAGCATGGGTTAGTTGGAGTTAGAGAAGTCAATATTCATACCACTCTGACAGTGGAGGAGGCCTAGGACAGAAAGGTCAATGTGGGATGGGAGGGGGTGGCAAAGTGTTTAGCAACCGGGATGTAAATCCTGACCAAAACAGAACCAAAATTTAGCAAAAAAATCATGTATTGTAAGGCCATTTTGGTCAAGTCAGTGTGTCTGTATGTAATAAGACAAGCTGCCGAATGGTGCCAGTAAGTCTAGGTCCCAGATCAATGTTACAGTTAAGAAATGTATGAGTATCTCTTCAATTGACAGAATGAATTAGATTTTTGCAGAGGACCTCCAAAGAAGTGTAAAATGCATGTAAATTGATTGGATTACTGCAACTGGACCCAGAGCCAAAATGAATAATATTAGGATTATCAGAACATAGCACAAACTTAACGATGTCAGAGACAATTTATTGATTACAGTTTAATAACTGCGTAAAAATTAATACTAAAATTTTGGAAAAAACCAGCAGCCCCCACAATTAAAATGTGGATTACGGAAATGACTGAGATCTTGCATTTGGAAAAAATGAGTTTGTCTTAATTGACAAACCAGAATTATTTGTTAGAATATGGTCTCCATTTATTGATTTTTTGGAAAAGTGAACTGGTTCACTTTTGGTAACACAAAATCAGGGTTGAAACACGAGTTTGGGATTGGATGAATAGTTATACTCAACATTTCCTGGATCTAACTCCACAATTGGACATCCGGTGGCACTGTTGCGAGCTGCCTCCGCCTTCAGTCCAGCATCTTTTTGTTTTTTTGTTAGGTTTGAAGAGCGGTTTTTTGTGGGGTTTTTAATGTCTTTATGTGGGGGAACAGGGTCCAGCAGCAGCGCAGTGTTGGATACATCGCGGTGCGGGCGATGCCTTACCGGGGATCGCCGTTTGGAGCTCCGGAGCGCTGGGCCTGCTGCACCGACATCACGAAGCTGTGGTTCGCGGAGCTCCCAACTCGGGCGACGTTGACCAACATCGTGGAGTCCTGTGACTCCGCCCGGCTGGGCCTGTGGACTTCGGGAGCCGCGGACTCCGGTGGGAGGTGGCTGATCTGGAGGTCCGGGCCGCTGAGGATGTTCTCCGTCGGGGTTCCATCGTTCCCGGCGAGAGGGCCTGAGCATCGGGCCGCCCGTGGCGGCGACTGCGGGTGCTCGGGAGGCCCCGACCACGGGTGAACATCTGGGAAGATCGGCGGGCAGGCTGGCTGGACTATGGTACCTTCCTTAACTTTGGTGCCGCTGTGGGGTTATGTTGTGTCGTGGACTTCTATGTTTGTGCTTTTTAAAACAAAAAATGTTTCATTTATTTATTATTTATTTTTTATGTTACTTGACCGTAAGGAAAATCCATTTCGTTGTCTCTTATGAGATAATGACAATAAAATGAATACAAATACAATCTTGTTATTGGTAGTTTCCTTTTGCATCGCCTCTTTTTCTCATTCTTTATAAAAATTGAAGCTATGTAAGAAATCTGTAATTAAATTGTCGCTTACTATTATTTGTATACATGCTTCTAATTTAAAAAAAATAATAATAATTTTTAATAATTGTAAATATTGTAAATAATGTTGCGAGACAGTTACTCTGCTGTTTGTTGATCGGCCAAAGTGTTAAGCCTTGGCAGGTTTGTTTGATTTCCAGGGTAAATGTTGCATTATTCAGTTAAATTAGCTTCCTTCCGGAAGCTTCTCCTAGAAACCATGTATGGGAGACTAATTGGTTTGGGGAACTGGCAATAATGTACTGATGAAATGAATGTTTGATTGGATTGTAAGGAGGCCACCCCTATGTAGGTCGGCCCCTCAATGTTCGTGGACCTATAAAAGGTGGCTCCATCTTAGATCTAGGTGGATCTTCTGGAGAAATGCTTGGGACTGCGTGACCTTTTGGTGTGTGTCTGCTTGCACGAGGCTGATGGGCTGGGCCAGGCAGAGACAAGGATCGAATCCGCGATGGTTTAGGTGTCATATAGGGGGATTTGCTGTTCAATCTAAAAATAAAGTTTGGTTGTTCCAGTGCTCGAGTTTTTTTGCCTGAACTAGACTGGGGGGTAAGCTTGAGAAGACCATATTTACATTGGGGGCTCATCCGGGATCTCAACGGACCCCCAAACACAAGCTTGCGATTAAGGGTATTGAACTGTTCCCGATCACGAGTGCAGAAATCGGCGCCAAGGTGCGTTTTTCGCATCTGTTTTCGTCACCTCGCTAGTCGGAGCAGATCGATAATTCACGGGCTTGGGAAAGGGTCCCGACGAGATCGTAAAACAGTCTAGCAAGCACTGAGGGCAAAAGTGCCTTTGGGGTTAGAGGCTCTGCTAGTGTTAGGTTAAAGGCCCTCTCCTTTTTGTTAAAGGCCCATAAAACTTGGTCATAGCTAGTAGCTGCAGCTGGTGATAAAAAACAAAAAAATAATTCCATATAAAAAAAATAAAACTAGAGGTTTGAGGACCTGCCCAGATCAGGTATCCAATTGAGTGGATATTTCAAGATGACCTGGCTGTTAAGCGGCTAAGCACTGCGCCGCTGCTGGGGGTGCAGATTGGAAGCGCGCTCCAAATATCGGCATCGACTGCCAGCCTGAAGAGGTTAAACGCTGACACCCAGTGCCAAGCACGTGGAAAGCAAGAAGCCTTTTTGACAGGGTGAGTCTATGTTGGTTTAAGTCCACGCCTGTTTGAGGTATTCAGATCCCAGAAAGGATGGGGGAAGAACCCTCGTAAAGGTATCGGGCACTCGGTGGTTAGAGTATAGGATTGGTTGAAAATACCCTAATTCAAGAATTCTATATCTGAACAAATTTGAATTAGAATCGAGTTATGCACTAAAAAGCTAATTGGTCAGATCAGAGCGAGTTGAAATTCTTCGATTTGAAATTGCCTAATAGAACCTCGCATTGAGGTGCTGGACTATAATATAAAGTGTGCACATATTGTCAGATTAATCTGTGTATGTATAAAACTTCAAAGTGTGTATAAAGTTTGTGTAAAATCGATTCCGAATCGTGGCTGATCAACCAGGAGTTTGTACCCCCTCTGATTGATTGTTGATTGGTACCTGATAGCGAAGAGTAACTGAGAGAGGGAAAGTCATTTTTAGTAAAGAGTAAGACTGGGGTAAAAGTGGGTTAAAGTGAATATATAAGAATTTGGCTTGTTTGGGATCTTAGAGCGGAGCAAGAACTTAGAGCGGAGCAAGATGGCCCACTCCTGCGAAATCCAATGGACTGACGTTCAGTACGCACCGGAGCGTAACTTGCATCATTTCAGTAAACCCGACCCAACTTCAGTTATGCCACTCGTAGTGTAATGAGCGTGCTGGAGTTAATCAGCGGATTTGGCAGCATCCCTGGAGAAAAGGACTGGGTGATATTTGGTCGACTTTTACGATAGCTGCCATGATGTCATCCTTCGCCCTGCTCCTGGTCTCGGCCCGCACCGATCTACGTGTGTGCGTGCGTCGAGCGAACACGCGGATAGACGTACAAAAGCAAAGATCATAGAGCAGCATAGGTGATATTTCGGGTCGAGACCCTTCTTCAGTGACAGTCAAGGGAAAGGGAAACTGAAGATATAGGCATATCTTTCATTCATTTGTCCTTATTTGATGTATTTTGAGTGGGAGAAACTGCTGCTAAAAAGTATATTTAAATATTAAGCAACTTAATCTGGGAGATTGAGGATTCTTCCAGAACTGTTTACAGATTGGGAGTTGGATGAGTGGTTGTGAATGAGACAAAACTGATAAGAGAGTTGAATAGAGCGATTGAACAGAGCAATTGAATAGAATGATGGAATAGTAGATTGGAAAGATTGATTGTGCAATTGTTTGAGAAAGGTGTGAGACTGTTAGAGCTTTGGAGACATTGGCTATTGTTCGGGGGCGATCTTGGTAGCCTCGGAGACTGAAAAGGAGGAGTGAATTATTGAAGAGGTGCGAGTGAGTGAAATTTGTCTGTATTGTTTCTATTGTGCAAGGACATGGGGATTAGCCTGAAGGATATAGCTATCACTTCTGAAAGCCCATTACAAATAATATGTAACGAATTACCCTCAGAAAGCCGAAAGGTTACAACATTTTTCGGGAAAGTTAAATAAAGAGTTAGGAAGTGAATTATGGCCGATGGGTGGCCTGAAGTCCGTGATGGGGATAAGGTACATAGAGAAAATTATCCGGTAGTGTGGAGATAGCGAAGAAGGAAATGAACTTAGTTATGGAGAATGTTTTATATACGGAGAGGAAAGTGATTAAAGAAGTTGTTAGTCTAACAAATTGGAAGAGCGCTGTGGTTAGCGTAGACCTTGAGGGGAAGGAAGCCCAGTATTTAAAAGGATGGGTAGACTTTTTTGGTACAGAGACACAGCCTTCCTCTCAGCCCTCTCACGTTCCTAATCCTAAAGTACCTTGTACAGCTTGTGAGCAGGGCACTTGAGTGGAGTCAGCAGCATCTTTGTCTCCACCCACTAAATTTAAACCTGTAACGGAGACATTGGAAAAGGATTCTCTAGCACCGATTGCTTCACTGGCAAAGGATAGCGTAGTGGCTCAGGGAGCTAGAAGGAAGATTCCTTGTAAGCCGGTGCCAGAACAAATGAAATGAACAGCAGGAGAAGTTAAGGAATCACTTATAAAATATAAGGATCCCTTTAGCGAAGGAAGCAGTGTTTGAGGGTGAGACAATAGCAGGCTATAAGACAGCCCATCCTGATATCGCCAAAATCATGGAAGTGGAACAAATTCCCCGTAGGCTATTTCCTGTTAGGAAAGTGCCTACTCCTACTTTTGATTTGGATAGTGCAGTGGGTGCAGACCATCCCCGGGCTACAGACGCCCCCACTCCAGCGAAGCCCAGTTCAACAATGACCATGAATGAAAACCCGGACAAAAAATTATGGGAGGCAATGCAACGATTGATCACCCCTAAGGAATACGCCCCTAAGGAATTCTTGACAATTTTAGGGTACCCTATGTACAGGCACGTGCCGTGCGTAATTAGTCAGGATAGGCAGTGGCTTTTAAAAATCTTGAAAACCGCGCATGAGCAGATTATTCTCTCCCCGGCAAGCTGTCAGTAGGCTTTAAAAAAACCTGGAAACCGCGCATGCGCAGATTGGTCTGTCGACATTTATCAAGTAATTTGCCTTCAATAGGTCCGATCTCTTAATAAAGTCTTTAAAAACATATAGCTCAAAGAAATTTACTTACCATATTATTTGTACACAAAACCCATTTGTCTCTCTTTGTTTCCAGTTGTATCAAGCCGTTTTAAATGCTCTAATTATTTTTGTTCCTTTGCACTGTTCTTTAAGTTCCAGCGTTGGTCTGCCATTTTCAATTATTTTGGTCTTTTCCTCGTACGTTTGCTTCGAGAAACTCTTCAGGTAATCACTATCCATCTTTGAAAAACCCGCCAAGAAACTTGCGTGTGCGCAGTAGGCAGGCGCGCATGATCAGTGCGCAGCACATGCACGCAGTCCACGGTGTAAAGGCAGAATTTCAGCTGCCTTTACGGAGCGTTGCCACTGATGGCTTGAAGCATCGTCAACGCCACGTGAGTAGCACATACTTCCGCGTTTTACATGTACTGCGGATGAAAGGCACGGGAGAATTATGCCTCCCTAACAGATTGATCTCTTAGAGCAGCATAATTCACCCGTGCCTTTACTATTTATGACCATCTATCTATCTATATAAAAAATAATGACCACTTTATAATTTTAGTCAGGGTAGGCACTGTCTACCTTGCCTACCCTGATGGCACATGCCTGCCTATATATGAAGCCTCAGTGAGGGGGGTAACAAAAGAGGGTGACAGAGAAAAGGCTGTTTTTACGGCCCTTACACATTTCTTCCAGGGACCAGTGGAATTGATACAAAAATTGGAAGTTAAAATTAGAAGAAGAAGGCCTGGATCCTGCCAGATTATCTTAGGGACATGCCTGTTCGGAAGACCATTTTCCCTCAGTTCCACTGGAGAAGTTACAGAACAGTTAGGCCAGATCAGTGTTGTTTGTGAAGAGACAGGGCATTGGAGCAGAGCTTGCCCCATGAGAGAACAAAGGAGGAAAGGGTTGAAGGAGAGGGTCACGAGGTCCAAGAAGTTTGTGGGTCCCTAGGGGCTATAGGGATACTTGGGACCCTGAAGATCAAAGTAGAGGACGCTGGCCAGAGGATCAAGGGGCGGGAAATCAAACACCTTCCTCGCAATCAAATCAATTTCTGTAGTCCTGATCTGCCAGCCAGTCCAGAGTGTGGACGGAGTAACCCGACCCATGCTTCAGAGCCCATAAATTAAATCTGAGGAAATAGAACATACCCTCCTCATAACACTGAGATGGTCCAGGGGAAATAAAAAACAATTCAAAATCAGAACAAAAAAAAACCTTACAAATACCTAGAAGGAAGTTATAAAGAAGAGGTAGTAATTCCAAGAAACTACTATTATTGTATCTGATTGGGATCAAGAAAAGCACACCGATAGAAAGGAGCATAAAATATAATAAACTATATTAATAAAATAATAAAGAAAAGAGACAAAGTAGCTGGTGTCAAAAGAAAAAGGAAAATAACTAAAAGGAACTCAGATCGGCACTAGGAAAAGAAGAGAAGGAATCTATTGTGCAGGAGGTGTAGGAGCAAGGAATAGGAGCAAATGTAAACCTTTTGTTGAGTTGTGCCTCCAGAACAGTGCTGCCTATAAAACACCATTATATGTGGAGTGAGGTAAAAGGGCATGTGGACCCTCAAGAACGGGCAGAAGACACAGCTCAGGTAGGATGTGTAACCATCATTTCCACCCAGGTAGCTCCCCACAGATAGAGACAAACAGAGAGAAATAAGTGATACTGTCCTGTCCCTTTAACATTTACAATTTGGGAGAGGCCAACAGACAAAGACAAAGCTCCTCATAATGGTATTCCTACTCCTGCAAATTTAACATCAAGGGAAATTTATCCAACCCTTGACAATAAAGCGGCTACTATTATCAAGGAGTAAAGAAAATTGTCCCTAGATTTGGCATTCCTATTTGGCTTGATTTAAAATAGTGGTCCACAACATATTGAAATAAATTGATGAAAATTATATAAACAGAAATTCTGGGAATTCCACAGAAATTGAGTTGAATTGTGCTTATCGACCACAAGCTGTGGATCGAAAAGGGATAAGGGATAAGACAGACCCTATAACTCAAAATAGTAAATTAAAGGCCGAGACTGAATTTGGCAGAATTGAAGCATTCCCCATGGTTAATTTAAGTAAGACTCACGCCTGTAGGGTAATCTGGACTGAACCCAGCTGAAATTCATATGAGGAACCTTCATTAAGAGTACATTGGAAATCACCATTTGACTGCAGAGATAACTGACCACAGTTTAGTTAAGATCATAGCGTGGGAAGGATTGTATCATTGAGTAGCAGCAGTGTACAGAGAGAGGCCTTCTGCTGACAGTAGATGAAAGTAATGCATGGGTATATCTTCACCACTGTAAAAGTCTCAGTGGAAGTATGGACTGCTAACTTACTTTATCCCAGGTTTTTCCTAGGAACTTTATACTCTACTATGAATCAAGCACAAATGAATTGGCAACATGGATGGAGGGGATTCGCGTGCACGAAAACTCAGGAGGTGAAGACTCATCGACAGGAATCATGATGCTACGCCCATGAAAACTCAGGAAGCTTGATGAGATTCTGGGAAGATACATCATCATCTTGTTGTTAATATGTTTGATAGAATGCAACAGTCACCAGTGTACAATTAGTTATCATAAATGATGGTTACCATATGACAAAAGGAAGGAATGTAAATCCTGGTCAAAAGAGAGCAGGAACAGAACCAAAATTTAGCAAAGGATTCATGCATTGTAAGGCCATTTTGGTCAAGTCTGTATGTAATAAGACAAGCTGCAGAATGGTGCCAGTAAGTCTAGGTCCCAGATCAAAGTTGCAGATAAGAAATGTATAAGTATCTCTTTAATTGTCAGAATGAATGAGATTTTTCCAGAGGATCTCCAAAGAAGTGTAAAATGCATGAAGTTGATTGGATTACTGCAAACAAATTGTAAATAATGTTGCGAGACAGTTACCCTGCTGTTTGTTCATTGGCCAAAGTGTTAAGCCCTGGCAGGTTTGTTTGAGTTCCAGGGTAAATGTTGCATTATTCAGTTAGGTTAGCTTCCTTCCAGAAGCTTCTCCTAGAAACAATGTATGGGAGACTCTAATTGGTTTGGGGAACTGTCAATAATGTACTGATGTAATTAATATGTTTGATTGGATTGTAAGGAGACCACCCCTATGTAGTTCAGCCCCTCAAGGTTTGTGGACCTATAAAAGGTGTCTCCATCTTAGATCTTCTGGAAGTGCATGACCTTTTGGAGTGTTTCTACTGCACAAGGCTGAAGGACTTGGCCAGGCAGATACAAAGATCGAATCCGCGGTGGTTTAGGTGTCGTATAGGGGAATTTGTTGTTCAATCTAAAAATAAAGTTGTTCCAGTGCTTGACTCAGTGGTTTTTGACTGAACTAGACTGGGGAGTAAGCTTGAAAAGAGCATATTTACAGGGAGATCAGGTAGGTTTAGGTGGACTGCGCGGAGGCATTAGGCTAAATCATTGCCAAGCATTCGCTTGGTCTCGCCGATATATAGGAGTCCGTACCTGGTACAGCAGATGAGATCTTAACTTTCAGGATTTGGTTGATCAAAAGGTGCAATACAATGTGCCTGTGAAAGGATAAAAATCCACGTGATAAACCAAAAAGTCAGTCTGTTTACCTATAATTTGTGTCTGGATTCATACCGCAGAACCACTTGTCAGGAAGCATATCTTGGTTTGCCATATCTGAAAGCTTTCGCCATTTCAAGCAGCCATCACATTGAACCCATACTTGATCAGGGACTTTCCTGTAAAAAAACAAATAAATAAAAATGAAACAGTATATAAGTTTGGGAAAATATCAGATTACGAATTTAAAAGGTTTAGTTTAGAGAGAACAGACCCTTCGGCCCACGGAGTCCACGTTGACCAGCAATCACCCCGTACACTAGCAGTATTCTACACACTAGGGACAATCTGCAATGTCACCAACGCCCATTAATCTACAAACCAGTAGGTTTTTGGATTGTGGGAGGAAACCGGAGCACCCGGAGAAAACCCACGTGGTCATGGGGAGAACGTACAAATTCCATACAGACTGCACCCTTAGTGAGGATCGAACCAGGGGCTCTGGCGCTGTAAGGCAGCACCTTTACCACTGTGCCACCGTGTTGAAATATTGAATTGCAAAAATAAAAGTGCTTCATCTCATTTACCAGATCTTCTCACTTGGAGTTGGCAGGTCAAAGATTCAACATGGTCAATCTAGTTCCACAGCCACCCAAAGAGTAGAAAATGGCCACAGCACAAACCCCCCCCACACCAGAGAACGACAATATGTAAACTCTTTACAAAAAAAGCTATCGAATAGCATTGGAGGTAAATGATAACGCAGCTTAAAGTCAAGTTAGGACGTGTATTTTTGCAGCAATACTGCAAGTACTTACAGAGAATCTTCAACAGGAACGTTCGATAAGTCACGCTGTCTATTCTTTTTCTCATTCCAGTAATCAGAAAGTTTCATACCAATCGCCTTAACAGTCAGTCTTTAAGTTAAAAATAAAAATGTTAACATTCTTTTCCAAGAAATAAGTTCCAGTCTTATATTCAGTTTGTATATAGGTTGTGCAGCAATACCAAAATGCCACTGAAAACATATTACACTGTCAATAATAGGAATTTTTCTTAGGCGTGCGCTCTGCATAGCCCAAAATTATTAATATATTGTGGTATATCAGTTTATGCAAACAATTTACAGAAAATTCTGCTGTCGGAGATAACAGAATGACATACATATAAAATAGACATCTGAGGCATCTTCCCATCTCCACCCCTTTCCTCCTTCCAGAGACCATTCCCTCCGCAACTCCCTGATTAACTCATCCCTTCCCACCCGAACAACCACCTCCCCAGGTACCTTCTCCTGCAACCGCAGAAGATGCAACACCGGTCCCTATACCTCCTCCCAAGACTCTGTACAGGGACCCCGACAGTCTTTACAGGTCATGCAGAAGCTCACTTCCACCGTCTCCAAACTCATCTACTGCATCTGTTGTTCAAGATGTGGACTCTTGTGCGAGACCAAACGTACCCTGGCCGATCATTTCGCTGAACATCTTCGCTCAGTCCGCCCGAGCCTACGAACACTTTAGTTCTCCTTACCAATCCCACACTGAACTTTCTGTGCTAGGTCTCCTCCATTGTCAGAGTGAAGCTAAATGCAAATTGGAAGATCAGCATCTCGTATTTCGCTTGGGCAGATTACAGCCCAGCGGTATGAATATTGATTTCTCAAACTTCAAGTAACCCCCTCTCTCTATCCCTCCCCCATCCAAGTCGCATTAGCTTCTCATATTCACCCAACAAACAACTAACAATGGCCTGTTTTCTTTGTCATCGTTAGTTTTTTAGCATACAGTGCCTGCCATAATGTTTGCGACGAAAACCCATCATTTATTTATTTGCCTCTGTGCTCCACAATTTGAGATTTGTAATAGAAAGAAACATGTGGTTAAAGTACACATTGTCAGATTTTATTAAAGGCAATTTTTATACATTTTGGTTTCACCATGTAGAAATTACAGCTGTGTTTATACATAGTTCCCCCATCTCAGGGCACCATAATGTTTGAGACACATGGCTTCACAGTCGTTTGTAATTGTTCAGGTGTGTTTAATCCTTAATGCAGGTTGACCACCAGGGGCTCCGGGGAGATGGCAGCCCTGCCGGCAGTCTGTTCGTTTTTTCTTGTTGTTATTTTTAGTTTGTAAAAAGTTTTGTTTTAATGTTCTTCGGTTTGTTTTATGTGGGGCAAGGGATTGAGGGAAATTTTTTGTCAAGTTCCTACCTTCCCGGAGATGTGATCAATTTTCGGATCTAATTCTCCGGGCTCTGCAGCCTAACATCGATGGAGCTGGAGGCCTCCTCAGACTGTCGTGAGCCCTGTCGCAGGGCGCGGACTTAACATCAGAGTGGATCCCTTGCCTGGGATCGCACCCACCGCAGAATCACCATCAAGGGCTCGCAGTTTCGGGTGAGGCCGAGGCAGGAGCTCCAACGTCACGGAAGGTTCGACCAGCCCCGACGCGAGGTTCGATCGCCCGGGCCCGCCCCACCCTCAGACGGGCCCACCCCACCCTCAGACGGGCCCGCCCCACCCTCAGACGGGCCCGCCCCACCCTCAGACAGGCCCGCCCCACCCTCACATCACCAGACAGGCCCGCCCCACCCTCACATCACCACACCTCCACACAACCCCACTCCAACACACCCGCACACAGCTCCTCATAGAAAAATAGGTGCAGGAGTAGGCCATTCGAGCCAGCATTACCATTCAATATGATCATGGCTGATCATTTAAAATCAGTACCCTCTAACCTAAAATCTCCACCCCCTCACAGCCCCACTCCACATCCTCCCCTCACACAGCCCCACTCATATAAAACATAAAACATGACATTGCTGTCCCAAACATAACAGTGCCCTGAAATATTGGGGGGGGGGGTGAATGTACAAAAATGGCCTTTATTAAAATCAGACAATGTGCACC
This sequence comes from Leucoraja erinaceus, assembly GCF_028641065.1. Taxonomy (NCBI): domain Eukaryota; kingdom Metazoa; phylum Chordata; class Chondrichthyes; order Rajiformes; family Rajidae; genus Leucoraja; species Leucoraja erinaceus. The sequence continues at coordinate 70,431 of NW_026576277.1, forward strand.
TTAACCACATGTGATTTTTTTTCTATTACATATATCAAATTGTGGAGCACAGAGGCAAATAAATAAATGATGGGTCTTGGTCCCAAACATTATGGAGGGCACTGTATCTTTCATTCATTGTTCTTGATCTCTCAACATCATTGTCTATATCTCTCCTTTCCCTTTTCCCTAACCCGTCTGAAGAATGGTCTTGACCCGAAACGTCACCCATTCCTTCTCTCCAGAAATATTGCCTATCCTGCTGAGTTACTCCAGCTTTTTGTGTCTATCTTTGTTTTAAACCAGCATCTGCAGTTCTTTCCAATACATATAAAATAGGAAAGGTGCCAATACAGCATTACACTGAGCTAGCCATATACAAACAAACTAAACTACAGAGCCAAATCAAAAGGATATAGCTTTATGGTAAGATAGATTTAAAGGGGACCTTCGGGGCAAGTTGTCTTTAAAACACGGTGAGTGGTTGATATCTGCAATGCACGTCCAGAGATGGTGATGAAATTAGGCCCAATTACCGTGTATAAGAGGCATTTAGAGCTAAACTTACATCGGCAAGGCATTGAAAGACAAATACTAATGTCAGCCAACGAAATCAACGCAGGTGGGCAAATGGTCTTCATGGTATGGTATTAAAACAAAGTGTACTATTTAATGGTCAACTGAGAATGCCCGAACACTACTAAACACAAGACTTTCATTTAAGTTTGAGAAATAGAATCAGAGTAATACAGCATGGAAACCGGCCCATCCGCCCAATTTGCCCACACTGGCCAACATGTCCCAGCTACGTTGGTCCCACCTGCCCGCGAAACGTCATCTAATCCTTTTCTCCAGAGATGCTGCCTGACCTGCTGAGTTACTCAAGCATTTGTGTGTATATTAAATTTTAAGGCACGATTAAGCATATTACATATTGTGAAAAGGTAGCTCACACACAAATGTATTTTCACCTGTATTCGTTCGAATAATCAAAGTCTTGCTTATTGTGTGTGGGCTTGAGAAAGTCACATTCAATAACTCCAATGACACCCACTCCCACATCATTTGTCTGAAAAACAAAATGACAATTGAATTTAACCATTCTGATTTTGGATGTCAAAAGTAAATAATAATTTTAAACAATGATAGATCTTATAATTTCGGAGTACACTCACAAGAAGCTGACAGCCAACTCTCTCATAGGGTTTAATCAAACGGTTTTTGTGATACATCATTATCCCATAATGTTCCTTGTTTCTCCAATTGAAGCCAAACGTTATTTTTACGTTTCTTTTCTTCAAAGAGCATTAAGGAAACTGTAGTCCAGTCATAATTACATTGGAAATTAAAAATAGGCAACAATCGTTTTCTTGCTCTTTTGAGTTAACAATAAACAGTCTGCATTTTTGCCTCAAATTACACTAGTGTCCCACCATATTGATGAAACTTAGCACACATACTTCTGGGACCCGTCTTATCATTTTCCTGGAATCCCTTTCCACTCGAGCAAAGGGGTACATATATCTTAACTAGACACAGAGAATTGTGTTAAATATCTTGAAACTTCTGCATTTGAGATGGTGGGAGAAATGTCTGCCTACCAGTTTGGGGGCGGTGAGGTTGTGGCTGGGGGAAAAGGAAATTAGCAGGGGTATTAATTCAAACTGGAGAATTTAATGTTCATACCATTGGGTTGTAAGCTGCCCAAGAGGAATATGAGGTGCTGTTTCTTCAAGTTTATGTGTGGCCTCAATCTGGCAATGGAGATGGGCTAAGGAAAGAAAGGTCAGTATGGGAATGGGAAGATGGGGTTAAGATGTTGGCAGACAAAACACAAGTGATCGGTAATAGTCGCTTGGTCTATGCTTGGTCTTTCCGGTGTGATGGATGCCACATTAGGAGCACTGAATGCAATAGATAAAGTTGGAAGAGGCGAACTTGAGTCTGGAAGGGCTGAAGAGTTCCCTGGATGGTAGCAGGAGAGAAAGTGGAGAGACACTTTCCTAATTTCATACAATTGCAGGGGAATGTATCTGGGGTGGGGGGTGAACACAGGATGGATGGGAAAGGACGAGTGAATCAAGGAGTCGAGGAAGGAATGGTCTGTGGAAAGTAAAAAAGGGTGCAGATGGAAAGATGTGACTGGTGGTGGGATCCAGTTGAAGGCGGTGGAAATGCCAAAAAATAATGCGCTGGATGCAGAGACTGATGGAATAAAAGGCGAGGACCAGGTGAATATCTTTGTTCCAGCTGAGGGGGAGATGGGACGAGAGCACTTCTATGGGACGGAGGAGACACAGGTGATGGCTCCATCTTCAATATCTGGGGAGAAACCACATTTACTGCAGAAAGAGGATACCTCAGCAGGAGATGGAGAAATTGAGAGTAAGTGATGGTGTCCTTGCAAGAGGCAAAGTGAGAGGATGTATAGTCACAGCAGCTGTGGGAGTCAGTTGGTTTGTATTAGACGTCTCAATTTCTCCAACTCCACCGCATCTCCCAAGGTAAGGCATTCTATATCTGAGATGCCACCTTTCTTCAGTGAATGTGGCTTCCCCTCTGCCGTTGCGGGAAGAGCCCTTAACTTTCAAGAACCAAAGCAAATTGAATAGAAACTGAATAGAAACCAAGAGAGGAAGGGCGATCCAAGGATATTTGAAAAACGTAGCAAGTAGTTAGGAACTGAAATTGACCATCAGGGCAGAGTGGAGGGGAAAGGGCCTGTCCCACGAGCATGCGACTCCATGCGCCAAGCGCGACCTAAAGGGCCTGCGACTGCGGGGGCCGCGCGGAGGTAGAGTGAGTGACATGAAGTTCAAGCGAAGTCCGCGCGTGACGTACAGCGTCGAGGTGGTGCAGGCCGTTACCGCAAGGAATTTTTGAACACGGTCAGTTTTTTGGAGCCCCGCGCGATGTCGGGACCAGCTCCGCACAACTACATACGGCTCCGGTGATCGAAGTGGGGCCGGCCCCGCGAGGCCGTACGGCTCACGCGACCACGTTAGGTCGCGCTTGCCGCATGTAGTTGCATGCTCCTTTGACAGGCCCTTTAGGTGGCGCTTGCCGCATGGAGTCGCATGCTCGTGGGACAGGCCCTGAAGGGGGATGGGATGCAAGGGGACATCAGATGCACAAAAGGAAAAATTGGACAACTCTAGCAAGAGGCCAGTGAAGTAGGATTACTAAATTGTGTAAATTACTACCTGTGCAATAACCTGTGATTTTACAAACATAAATACTGTAAAATATGTGCTCCCAATTAAGAGATATTACATTAAATGGATGCACAATAGACTATGCTAAAGTTCAAAGATATTTTCAAAAAGGATACAACTGCTGATGGCCTGTATGTATCATGTTCAATACGAGCAAGGCTTTTGGAAATAAGTTGTGTTTTAACCTTCATTCCTCGAAGAATTATTTGCATACGTGGCTTCAGGTATAAAATACTACAATAAGCCTGAAAATAAAATGCAACGATGGATAAAAACAATTTGAACGATCATCTCAGATTTATGCTTTAAAAAAATTACAACTTTTTAATGGGAATATAAAGTCAGTGAATTTCAATTCTAATTTAATTTCAAACTCTTACGCAAAATAATCCAACAAGTGGAAAATATATATATAAATTAATTAAGAGGTAACTTTTTCCCAAATAGAAGTTTATTTGTAATGGATTTTTTGAATCAGTAACAGGATGGTGATGCTAGAAGACCACAATTTGCCACATCCTTAATTTCCCTCAACCAGGCAGTGGTGAGTTATTTTCTTAGTGTTGTTGAACTTAATGTGAAGTACTATTAGGTAAGTGAATTCAGAGTCTTAGATCCAGCAATGGAGAAAACCTCAGTTTGGTTTATTGTCACGAGTACCGAGCGAGGTACAGTGAAAAGCTTTTGTTGCGTGCTAACCAGTCAGCAGAAAGACAATACATGATTCCAATTGATCCATTTCTCATAGATACATAATGAGTAAATAACGTTCGTTCAGTGCAAGGTAATGCCAGCAAAGTCCGATCAAGTCACCAGAGAGGTAGAAAGGTGATAAAGTCAGGATACATGTAACTTTGTCAGGAACTTTCAGATTGTGGTGTTCCCGTATCAGCCGCATGAAAATTCCAAACTGTGCATTAGAAGTGAAGCAGAAGCATGACGATACTGCACCATTTTAACCACTTATGATGTGCAAGTGTGCAAGGGAAATGAACTTACCCGTAATGAATAATCGCTTTCCGGCGTAAACTGATCCACCCGATCCTGCCTTTTGTATTTTTTCTTCTCCGTGCTGTCATTCAAAATTTCTTCAGGGATTCGGATATCATACTTGTCACTATCAAAATCAAACTCTGGCTTTCCATCCTTGGTTCTAGAATTAACATTAACACCATGAAACCTTGAATACACAAACTTCAGTTTAAGCATTTTAAAGATAGATGCTGCCAGCAGGACAGGCAGCTTCTCCGGAGAGAAGGAATGGGTGATGTTTCGGGTCGAGACCCTTAAGGGTCTGATGAAGGGTCTTGACCTGAAACGGCACCTATTCCATCTCTCCAGAGATGCTGCCGGTCCCGCTGAGTTACTCCAGCATTTTCAGTTTAAGCGAGCATCTGCAGTTCCTTCCTAAGAATTTTAAAGGCCAGGTAAACCAGGCGTCTATCACACACTGTGAATGGCATATCACGTAATTTCTTGACTAATCCATGGGATAACTCTTCAAATTTAGATTGCAATCCAAGGCATTTTCTGAATAAGATTTTTGCAAGGTTACATGGGCAGGGAATGATTTTGTAATTTCTGAATTTGGGTGCCAAAGTCAATGTTAGACAATCCCCCACTTAAGCAAAACATTGAATTCTACAACCGAGTGTCTTACAACGGCAAGCGAGAGGTGTTCAATCCTATCTTTGCTCTCATCTCCTTACCGCAAAAATGTGTCGCATGCATTTAAAATCATTCTTACCCTCTCATGTTCCAAATGATAATCCTTGTTCCTTTTCTTCCAGAGATAGCATCCAGTTCAGCATGAAGCTCCTGTTCAGTTTTGAATAAAGAATGGGACAAAATTGCGTTCAAGCTTAATTGCATGTCTTCATTTAAAAGCTTTTGTGAGAACTGCGTTAAGGAATAAAACCAAATTCAAAAAAACATATTTTACGTGATTTTTTTTAAATTCACGTGATTTTGTTACTTCACCTAGGATCAGATCCACTGCCCAACATTTCATACAACTTTGAATATTAAAGAAAGGAATATGAAATAATAGATGAAAATTGACAGCCTGACCCAAGACAAATCCCAATCCCGATTCCATCCCTTGAGCTGCTTGTAAGAAGATTTAACAATATTTCTCAAATTGAAAATGCTTCCTATGCAAATGAAATTGAACCCCACCGAGAACAAAGTAGAAAATAACATCTCTCTTCAGCCCCATTTCACCTGGGGAAGAAAACAATGATCCAATCATCCAAATGAATATAAATATTAGTAACATGGGTAAACTGTTGAAGTGTAAATATTAAGAGAAATGTTCCAATACAATAATTTTTTATCATATATGCAACTTGTAAAATTATAAATCCAAAAAATAAAATCTTTTAGCTTTTGATCACTTTTATTACAAAATTTCTACTTCGATCATGCAATACGATTGAAGTGGTGACTTGTTATGGAGGTGCAGAAATATAGAAAATAGGTGCAGGAGGAGGCCATTCGGCCCTTCAAGCCAGCGCCGCCATTCATTGCGATAATGGCTGATTGTCCCCAATCAATAACCCGTGCCTACCTTCTCCCCATATCCCCCGATTCCACCAGCCCCTAGAGCTCCATCTAACTCGGAGATCAATCATTGTGCATGAAACCATAATAACAAGGACTCACATCTCTAGGACGAGGGAAAAGAGAAAACTGCAGGATTGCACTAAATAACAACGTCACTGATTGTCTGATGTGCAAAAAATATTATGGTCGACGGAATGTGAATTCATATGCAGTAGCAATGTTACAAAATTTTGAGATTTTAAAAATCAAGCCTGCAATTTATCCCATCAGATAAAGCATAAAAAGAAGTTTAATTTGACACCTAATTCACTTTCATATCTCAAGTATTTAAAAAGCTATGGCCATTTTCATACTTGGAAATTGGCATCTTGTTCCCTATTGATTTTCTATGGACATAACAAAAAAGCTGTGATCGTGGACAGTCAAAAGCACATAACTTTCTTGAAAATTAAGAGAACCAAATGAAATTTTCAGTTATCATAGATTGAAGCATTCTGAAACAAATATAAAATAATCTTACTTGGATGACCTGAAATTAAAGCACATAATTACTTAGTTACCCAATTGGAGCTAATTTCAAACTTCAATTACTAGATCTAAACATCTATCCATTTCTTAATAAATGATTAAAATTTTTAAATAGCCCGTGTCCAAATAATATTCACAAATAATTCACAATAAAACATGATTTTTAAATCTCATTTACATTAATTTATAGGCCAAATGGAAGGAATTTAGTGTTCAATTGCTGTAAATTAAAGTCCATTTAAATCAGCTTTCTAGTGGGATCCTGTGAACGCGCTGGTTTAGAACGTTCACATTGCGGTAGATTTGTGCCCTCAAATGCCCAGAAAAATACTGCGGGATATAATGGGGCCCAAATTAGCTACTCGCAACATTAAACTTTGTATAAAGGGATCTTAAGAAGCCCTTTTTAACGTAAAAATAAACAGCCTACCTTCCGTTTTCCCCTGTATGAGATCCGACCCGTTGTCGGCGGTCGCGGGTTTAGAGGTTAATTTTTAACCTACTATAACAAGTAAAGAAAGCCCTTAAAACTAAAAATAGCTCCAGCTACGGAATCTTCCAGCGATTTTTCGTTAATAATTAACTAGGCTGAAAAGCCTCGATTTGAACAGCCTAGGGAAAATCGCGTTTTAAACCCGCTCCCCTCTAAACGGCGCCAAAATCGCGCACATGGTCTGGGACAGATTTTCAGCGATCTTCAGGTACGCTTTGCAACATACCTATATACAACATATGAATTTGGGTGTCATGAAGGTGTCAGGGGTTATGGGAAGAAGGCAGGAGATTGGGTTTGAGAAGGAGAGATAGATCAGACATGTTTGAATGGCGGAGTAGACTTGATGGGTCGAATGCTGCTCCTGTCACTTATGAACATGCAGCACATTGTTCCCCAATCGTAAAATATCACAGAGATGTCAAACATGCACTAACAGTCGCTCCACATTTCCTAGCGACTAGTTCAGCACAGAAACAGCCCCACTCGCCCACTATACTTTAGGTGGGTACGAAGACAATCAGAAAACAAATGCATGGAAAATACAATACCATAAACATTGAATCATCTTTGAAATGAAGATAGCAGTTAAACAAAAGGATATTATGGCTGTAGGAAATGATCGGTACAATCACATTTTCTGCTTTCACTGCTTTAAGGTAGGTCTGGGACAAGAAGCCTACACTACAGGTTGCTCCATCTTTTGTGAAAACTACTGCATCTTTTCCCAGCCGCATTGATCCAGATTTGAAACCATTGCCATAAAGTCCAACTGGAGCGTGCCCCTTTACCGTAACTTTGTCACTGAATCCAAAGCTGGAAAGAAAAAAATGTGCTTTAAAATCAAAATATTTAAAAGGATTCATGTTAAAATATGCATTTACTTTTAATACTTTAAATAATAAGATTGGATAATCCAAAAACAATATAAAATGCAAACAAATCATTAAGTATTGCAGCAGAGGGTTGCAATATTGAAATCCTTAATGAAACAGAAATTGATGGTCAAAGAAGATATCAGCTGGTAAATTGGGTAATGCAGGTTTGGCAGATGGAAATAAATCTTGACATGTGGGAGATAATCTACTATGAGGCAACAAATAAGGGTAGGACATACACTGTGAATGGCAGAGCCCTGAAGAGTATTGAAGAACAAAGGGAATTTGTTGTACAAGTCCAAAGAAGCTGGAAGATGGCAGAAAAAAAGAACCACATGCTGATTTACCAAAAAAGACATAAAGTGCTGGAGTAACTTAGTGGGTCAAGCTGCATCTCTGCAGAACGTGGATAATAATAAACGTTATTTCGGACTCAACGTCCAGACAAGGGACAACATTACATAAAAACACATTGCATATAAAACCATAAAATAAATCTTAGTATATCACTTATTAATGCATCATAAATTATATATTTAAAAAAACACATGAATTAAAATCCAGAATAAAAAAGAATGATCAATGTCCTACAACAAAACAACGATACCAGCGTCTCCACAACTGGGATAGATGATGTTTTGGGTCAGGATCCTCTTTCAGAGTCTGAACTACTATCTACCTCATTGGTAACCTTCCGACTATCCTTAATCGGACTTTTCTGGCTTTACCTTGCACTAAACGTTATTCCCTTATCATGTACCTATACACTGTAAATGGCTCGATTGTAATAATGTATTCTTTCCGCTGACTAGATAGCACACAACAACTTTTCACTGTACCTCGGTACACGTGCCAATAAACTAAATTGAACTGAAAAGAAAAGGGGGCCATACCCAACATGTTCTCCAGACATGCTCCCCGACTCCCCTGAGTTACTCCAGCACTTTGTGTCTGTAGACGGTAGCACAGGTTAATAGATGGCGAAGAAGGCATATAGATGCAAAACATTATTAGCCGAGGCTTTCTCTTTGAGCAAAATGAAATTGGTACAACCTCAAAGCATTCGATAGGCTACATGAGGAATATTGTGAGGAATCCTAGTCGTCACACCACAGGAAGAGAAGGATTGCACCAGGGAAAGTGCAGAAGAGAATCACCGGGTTGTTGCCTGGAATGGAATCCATTAGTCATGTGGATAAACTGGGTTTATTTTCCCTTGAGCTTGGATTGGGATAAAGAGGCAGGGCTGCCAACTCCCATGCATTGAGCGCGAGAATCACGCATTTTGCCAAATTCTCACGCTGATCACAAATTTCTCACGCTCTGTCGTGAGAAATTCTGTGATCACCGAAAATTTAAAAACTAATATCAACTGAATGGGCCACGGGAGTTGTAATCAGAAGCAGTGGCGGGGACAGGTGCGGACGGGGAGCGGGGATGGCGAGTGTTTGCTGGGCTGGCGAGTCGCTCACTACAACTCCGGCCATGGAGCAGCCTCAGTGCAAGAGTCCCGGGCTATCAGAGGCGTCGGAAGCGTTGCGCCGCTGCCGTGAGAGTCCCTGTGTCCTTTGTGTGGAAAAAGTTTCCCCTTAAAAAGTTAGCTCTTAAAAATAATTCATACATAAAACATTGAAATCATACTTCTACAATGCACTAAAACATGATTTTAATACACCAAATTTCAAAAGGTCCCTACCCTGGGAGGAGGGACACCCCACGTCCACACCCTCTCTCCACTCGGTTGCTCCACTCCCTCTCCAGGTGCTCCCAAAGCCAGTGATCAGTGATCGCTCAGCCTCCCCACTTTCAAAAACGCTCCGTGATCCCTGGTTCAGACGGAGAACACTGCCAGATGTGAGCGGGGAACTGAGGCCAGTTGTCCATGATGTCTGGATCCCAATGCTCAACGCTTCAGGTTTCGGATTTGGCTAATGTTATTGATTTGTAATTAGCCCGATTTGTAATTAGTTGACAAAACCGTAATTTATTAATCTGGAATATCCAGGGGGATTGGATGTGTAATATTAAAATTACATGCAAGGTGTCACGCTGTCTGCCACAACATACATCTCCGATAACCCAATATTTCCTTCAGTTAAATATTGGGAAGGTAGCACTATTGTCAGTTACATAGAAACATAGAAAATAGGTGCAGGAGAAGGTCATTTGGCCCTTCGAGCCAGCACCGCCATTCATTGTGATCATGGCTGATCGTCCCCTATCAATAACCCGTGCCTGCCTTCTCCGCATATCCCTCGACTCCACTAGCCCCTAGAGCGCTATCCAACTCTCTCTTAAATCCATCAAGTGATTTGGCCTCCACTGCCCTCTGTGGCAGGGAATTCCATAAGTTCACAACTCTCTGCGAGAAAAAGTTTTTTCTCACCTCAGTCTTAAATGATCTCCCTTTTATTCTAAGACTGTGGCCCCTGGTTCTGGACTCACCCGACATTGGGAACATTTTTCCTGCATCTAGCTTGTCCAGTCCTTTTATAATTTTATATGTTTCTATAAGATCCCCCCTCAACCTTCTAAACTCCAGTGAATACAAGCCTAGTCTTTTCAATCTTTCTTCACATGATAGTCCCGCCATCCCAGAGATCAATCTCATGAACCTACGCTGCACTGCCTCTGCCTACGCTGCACTGCCACTCAACTATTATGTGTGTTTACCTCACTGACTATTTCTAACCCCCCCCCCCCCCCAACCTAAATTCCTTTGACAGGTTGAATAGAAATGTCCCCAATCTCATTGTTTTATTAATTGAACACGTAGATGAACATCCTCAAGGAGTGTAATCATAGAAACATAGAAAATAAGTACAGGAGTAGGCTATTCGGCCCTTCGAGCCTGCACCACCATTCAATATGATCATGGCTGATCATCCAACCCAGTATCCTGTACCTGCCTTCTCTCCATACCCCCTGATCCCTTTAGCCACAAGGGCCACATCTAACTCCCTCTTAAATATAGCCAATGAACTGGCCTCAACTACCTTCTGTGGCAGAGAATTCCAGATTCACCACTCCGTGCGAAAAAATGTTTTTCTCATCTCGGTCCTAAAAGATTTCCCCCTTATCCTTAAACTGTGACCCCTTGTTCTGGACTTCCCCAACATCGGGAACAATCTTCCTGCATCTAGCCTGTCCAACCCCTTAAGAATTTTGTAAGTTTCTATAAGATCCCCCCTCAATCTTCTAAATTATAGCAGAAATTCTAATCAGATGGAAACGGATTCAGATGCGATATTTTCAAAGAAGGGGAATATTTTAAAGGAGTGACAGAGATACTTGCAGGGGAATGTGTGAGGAGATTATTATTTGTTTTTAGTTTTAGCTTGAACCAGGACATGTTTAATATAGTAATTGTGCTGATACTGACTCCAACCAACCACGTAATGAATATCATCCATTCTGGAGGTTTTATTTTTCTAATGCCATTTAAACTTCACTTGGATTTCAATCACTTCAATGTAAAAGTAATTGGGAATGGGGAGCATTGGAACAAAAATTTGCCCTCTGTTCATATTAACTGTAATATAATAATGTATGCATGTTGGTAGGTGCAATCAAAACAAAGATCTTTTTATCATTGTTGTGTTATGAATACCACAGAAAATATTATGTACTCTCAAGATCACATTTAATAGAATAATATTACTTAAATATATAGTTATTGGACTTCCCAGCTGAGAGGAAGAGAGCAGAATACTGAAAATATTGGGGGTGAAAATTACTTCAGGACAGTTTGTTAGGAAAATGAAAGAAATGGTAACAGAATACTTATACAGCTGAGTGAGTGTAATTTTATGGATGATAAAATGTGTTCAACCAATTGATGACTTATTTGACAAAGTAACGAGCATGTTAGATAACAAGGAAGCCAATGGATGTAGCAAATTTTGTCATAGTTAATTTGGTCTGTGAAGTGCCCCATAAAAGATTATCACATTAGATAAGCACCTGTGGACTTGAACGTAATAGGTTAAGTCCAGGGGGTCAGATATGGGGCTTTATGTGAGAGCCAGATATATTGTCAGTGCAGAGGGGCTAGGAGCAAGGCCAAGTGTGCATCCAGAGTCAAGGTCTGGAATAGTACTAGGTGTGCAGTCTGGAATAGTACTAGGTGGCAGGACCAGGGGAGTGTTCACCACTGGGAACCTAAGCAGGTAAGTAGGAATGATCAGGGTAGAATAGGGGGGGGGGGGGGGGGGGGGGGGGGGGGGGGGGGGGGGGGGGAGGGGGGGGGGCAGGTGTAAGGCAGGGACTGGGGGTCAGGAATGAGAGAAGGTATGAAACTGGAGTCAGGGTCAGGAGTAGTGCCAGGTGTGCAGTGAGACCCAGGTTGGTCAACATGGGCCGTGTTTGATTATAATCTGATTTCCATACATGAATATACTAAGATCAGTCATGTGCTGCACGTGTTGATCAGAGCCTGGGCTCTACTGTGGAATGTAATTTAGTCTAACCTTATTCATAGCTAATCCACTTTAAAGCATATGTATTGCATTCATGTGTAAGTTAAAAGACTCGCTACAATATGCATCATATTGCACAATTTCAAGCTAAAAAACGTAAAAGCCCCAAACCAGGGGACCCCCCCCCCCCCCCCCCCCCCCCCCTCCCCTCCCCTCCCCAGTCGCTACGCTCCCTCGGGCTTGGTCTCTCGCAATTTCTCACTCCCAACTCTCACCCATTGTTGGCAGCCCCGTATCATGGAGGGTTTTTTTCTGTGCTAGTCTGTGTATGTCTCCTTATCAGTACTGGCTTCCCTAACTGGCCCCTCTTATCTGCTAGTCCTTTTCCACTAGAGAAAGCCTGCTCGAGAGAAGAAATACAAAGCTACAAAAAAAAAGTCAAGTATCCCAGTAAGCAGTGCAATAGCAATTAGCTCTTTCATTACAGAAGTGGTTCAATAAGGCAGCAAATTATAGAATAGCAATTAACTCTTACAGATGAATAACAGACGTGAGGGAGAACTCTTTCACCCAGAGGGTAGTTGAAGTCCACCTGTATTGTCTGAGATGGTAGGGGAAGCAAGTACTCTCACATATTTAAGAAACATCCAGACAACCATTTGCATCACCTAGGCATGGTAGGCAGTGAACTGAGTGCTGATGAATTGAATTAGTATCACGACAATATAAACATTATGGGCCCAAGGCCTCTTCTCTGCTGTGTGACTCCATGACAAAATTAATTGTAAATAATAGTAAAGTAAAATGTTGCAGTATCACATGAATTTCACAGGCCATTTCATAATTCAGTGCCAGAGATTGAAGGACAACATAGGACTGCCTTTACATTGCATCACAAATGTGCAGTTTCACACTGTACACAGGTCTGATAGCAATTCTCTCAAAAGCAACAGTGATATTGCTGGAGGTTTTCTAGTTTTCTAAAGTAAAAAGCCACACAAACCATTCCAATATCCCAGCAACACCATCGCAAAGACCTAGCGGCAAACAATAATGCTCAATTTATAACCAACAGACAACTTACCTTAACATTTTGTGCAACTTGTCATGATTCATTCCCTGGCCATTGTCAAGGAATATCAGGCAAATATGTCCTTTTATTGTGGTCTTATCAATCCACAATTGTTTTGCGTTTACATCAGGATCATATGCATTATCTAAAAAGCAAAACGAGAGCAACATGAATAGAAATATAGTAATATAAATCCATTTTGCAGGTCATTTTATTACAAGTTCTAATTGTTCCAAGAAACCATTCACTTTGCACAAAGATTTAGAAACATTTTGTTAACAACCTCACATGTGAAAAATGGATGAAAGTTCAACGGTGAGACTATGTGCTGTCTAACCGATACGATAATGTATTGTACCAAAGTGCTTAAAAAACAAGAAATAACATTTCCATGAGAATCAAGGATTATTAGAAATAGAAACACAGGTTACGCGCACACCTTCAATGTGTTGGGAACCAATGAAAATGAAATGACAATAGACAATAGGTGCAGGATTAGGCCATTTGGCCCTTCGAGCCACTACCGACCGCCATTCAATGTGATCATGACTCGACAGAGCATTTCCATCAATCACATCCCACCTCTTTAAAATATAGCCAACTGCTCATTCTGTCACAAGCCCAAGTCTCAATTCTTTTACCACATACTCAGGACTAATTCACAGCAGCCAATTAAACCTACCAGCAGATTGTCAGGATGTGGGTGAGAACCAAGTCATCATGGGGATTCTATGTAAACTCCATATAGACAGCACCTGAGATCAGAGTATAGCACAGGTCCCTGGAGTTAAGAGGCATATCCCCGGAGATAGGAAGTATGCCTGCCTGTCTGCAAGCAACCAAATATATGTTACTGTCTCACACTATGCAAGATAATTCTATGTTGCTGGTTTCCTTGAACTGTAATATCCATGTTCATCTTTAACCACATCTTTAATTTCTATCATTTTCTGGCATTTTGTTGAACAATGTTTAAAGGTCCAGGTAGGTACATCAATTGCACACATTAATCCTCTCTTAGTTTAGTTTAGAGATTCAGTGCAGAAACATGCCCTATGGCCCACCGAGTCCACGACGACTAGCAATCCCCACACACCAATATTATCCTATACACACTAGGGACAATTTACAATTTTACCAAAACCAATTAAACCTACAAACCTGTGTATCTTTGAAGTGTGCGAGGAAACCGGAGATCGTGGAGAAAACCCACGCAGGTCATGGTTTATTAACAAAAAATTAAATTTAGTTAATAAACCAATGATCCAACATAATTAAAACTTATGGGGAAAATAAAATCTATGTGGAGCGAAGCACAATCAAAAGCAAGTTTCAACAATATCATGGACTCGTACTCCACATTGTGTCCTGGCCAAATCATCGTTCAACAAGTATAATATTTAGAAAAAATTCTGGTCCTTAACATGTTGCTGTACATGGGAGAATTGGCCGACACATTAACTGCATTACAATGGCGACTACATCTCAAAACGTACAAATGTGAGGAACAGCCCAGAGATCAATCAGGGCATTACAGGTATGCTACAATGCATGTTTTCAATAACATATGCAGAGAAGATTTACGAGGATGTTGCCAGGACTCGAGGGCCTGAGCTATAGGGAGAGGTTGAGCAATTTAGGTTTCTAATCCTTGGAACGCAGGAAGATGAGGAGTGATGAGAGGTGTTCAGATCATGAGAGGAATAGATCGGTTAAACGCACAACGTCTCTCGCCCATAGGGGAATCAAGAACCAGAGGACTTAAGTTTATGGTGAAGGGGAAAAGATTTAATAGAAATCTGAGGGGTGACTTTTTCCACACAAAGGGTGGTGTGGATATAGGTTTCACGATCAGTTTATTGTCACCGCCATCCTAAGAGAAAAGTAACAAGACACACAACCACATAAATATTAACATAAACATCCACCACATTCCTCAGATAGAAGGCAATAAAGTTCAATCTTCTTTCTATGTTCTCTTGCGGTCAGGGTAGTCAAACCATCCGCAGTCGGGCGATCAAAGTGCCTGCAGCCGACGATTGAAGCCCCCGAGACCAGAGACTGCGGACTTCACGATGTTAAAGTACACAGGCCCCGTGGCTGGAGCTTCGATCCCCGTCAAAGTGATTTCAAGCTACGCGATGTTAGAGTCCCCCAGACTCCCGTGGCTTGGAGCGCCGGGTCGGTCTCCAGGAAAGGCCGCAAACTCCATGATGTTAGGCCGCCGTAGGGACGGAGATACTATATGGAAAAAAATTGCGTCTCGGTCGAGCTAACAAGCTGCCAGATGAGGTAGTTAAGGCAGATACTATCACAACGTGTAGGAAACATTTAGACAGGTATGTGAATAGGGCAGGTTTGGAGGGATACGGGCCAAATAAGGATAGGTGGGATTAGTGTAGATGGTACATGTTGGCCGGTGTGGGCAACTTGAGCTGAAGGTACAGTTTCCACGCCATAAGATTCTATGACTAATTGGATAACAAGACTGAGGAATTAAGGGAAATTACATTTGTATTATGCGGGCCAAATTAGTTGGAGCACTAAATTAGGACTGAAGAACCACTTAAAACATATTTTAGAAATTGGCAAGTAGAAACATATAACCATCTAGGTTTAAAAATGTCTAGGAGAAAAAAGTACTGTTTCTATAGATACCCTTATATCTGAAGAACACTGCACTATTATCATCTATTACTGTGCTGGTGGTCATTACAATTGACAACAATCGCCTGCATTGACATTTGCAAGGTAGCATTTGCAAGGTATTGATAGCTTTAAATATCTATTAAAAATACCTTTAATTTTAACAATCTTGCAGGAAAAAGTTTTTTATTGCAAGTATGAAACTATCTGGTCACTAACCCCCTTTTCCTCCCATTGAATGTGTCTGAAGGATCTCGATCTGAAACATCACCAATTCCTTTTCTCCAAAGATGCTGCCTGACCTGCTGAGTTACTCAAGCCTCTTGTGTCTATCTGCAAATTTCTATAATCCGAGTTATTTAGGAATGCATCAGGTTGCAGAAGAATTACCTGTACACGAGACAATATACATCTCAGTACTTACTCAGGGCACATACAAAAAATTCACTTCCAAAATTGCTTGTTTGTGACGTTACTACCAAGAACATTGGGCACTAAATAAACTTTCCAGTTTACTTAACATGAGCTTTGAGCATATAAAGATACTCACAATGTCAAATGCTCAATACAAATGAACACCATAAAACCATTTCCATTCATAATGTGAGATTAATACTAATGGAAGGTCCTGTAACTATACACTATTATTTAACTGACAACATTCCAACGCAGGGAACATCCTGGTGAATATCCTCTGCAATCTCTCCCATGCATTCTTCTAATAGGCAACCAGAACTGCACAGTATTTCAGCTATAGCCTAACCTTTTTTTTCCCTAAAATATAAATGTACCATAACATTCATGCAATTATATTCAGTAATCGAACAAATAAAGGCAAGCATCATCACCCTTATCTACTTGTGCTAACACATTCAATGGTCAACAGATCTGCACCGCAAATCCCTTGTTTCCTCAAAGGGGGGGGGGGGGGGGGGGGGAGGGGGGGGGGGAGGGGGAGGGGGGGGGGGGGGGGGGGGGGGGGGGGGGGGGGGGGGAGGGGGTGGGGGGGGGGGGGGGGGGGGGGGGGGGGGGGGGGGGGGGGGGGGGAGGGGGGGGGGGGGAGGGGGGGGGGGAGGGGGGGGGGGGGGGGAGGGCAAGGGGGGGGGGGGGGGGGGGGAGAGCTCCGCTCTATGACCTTTGATATAAACTACATTTGAACCAACAGCCCACAGTCTGGGGACTGACACTCACTCACCTATCAGCTCTGCCACGGCACTGAAGGGCCAAGTATGACTGGTGGAGTTTGTGTGGAGGAAGTTGGGGCTCAACTGTTTGAATAAACACAAGAGAGGAGATAGTTAGGTGGGGGCAAGAGGAGAAGGCGGTGGAAGCGATGGGGGGCTGAGTCGAGGCCACTCACTGCGCTGAGGGGGATCCCATGGCCCGGTAATCCAGTCGCTCGCAAACCCGCAGCCATCTTGTCCTTGTCATCTCTTCGCCCGCCCATGTGTACGGGACGGAGATAGAAGAGTCGTTGCCGCTCGCGGGAACGCCGTCTCCGACTGTCTTCACTTTCGCTCCGCAGCAAAGATCTTTCGCTCGCCAGGGCCCGCTCTTTCGCCCGCCCACAGACTTCCCCTTGACGACGGCAATATCCGCCCGGCAGCAGCCGCCAAAGATTCTATATGCTCTGCTATAGGATCTTTGGCAGCCGCTGTTCAGCAAAGATCGTATAGCTATAGAATCCGCTATAGGGTCTTATTTACTCCACTCCACTCCACCCCACCCTCACGTCTGTCTGGCACTGGAGAATCTTTGCTGTTCAGCAAAGACCTATAGCAGAGCGCTCTGCTGTGGGATCTGCAGTGTGGGCGGGGCTGCGCGAGGGCGGTTCTACGGGGCTGAGCGTGGGCGGGGCTGAGCGTGGGCGGGGCTGCGTGAGGGCGGGGGCTGCTGAGGGCGGGGCTGTGGGCTGCGAGGGCGGGGGCTGCATGTGGGCGGGTCTGCGCGTGGGCTGCGTGGGCGGGGCTGCGTGAGGGCGGGGCTGCGTGTGGGCGGGGCTGCGTGAGGGCGGGGCTGCGTGAGGGGGCGGGGCTGCGTGAGGGCGGGGCTGCGTGAGGGCGGGGCTGCATGTGGGCGGGTCTGGTGTGGGCTGCGTGAGGGCGGGGCTGCGTGTGGGCGGGGCTGCGTGTGGGCGGGGCTGCGTGAGGGCGGGTCTGCGCGTGGGCGGGTCGTGGGGGCGGGTCTGCGCGAGGGCGGGTCTGCGTGCGTGAGGGCGGGGCTGCGTGCGGGCGGAGTGGGTGGGGTTGTGTGCAAAGATCCTAGAGGAGCAAGATAGACCACTCCTCGAAAAACGCGTAGTATGACGTGTGTGATCGTCGACGCCATTTTACGAGGCATTTATTGGGCTTCCCCCACACTGTCATGGCGCCCTTATCTAAATTCCATCTCACTGCTCTGCTATCAAGTATTCTAATCGTAAATCTAAACGACCCGACCTGTCACTCTTTAGGTTCCCCAATAAAAAAGAAAGGTGAGAAAATATTTTTATTATTTTCAGTCGATATTCTGTCGTGAAAATGTTATTTTCTGTTCTCCCATCAACGGCCATTGGGAAACTGGGTTTGTCGGTACATTAGAAAGTTATTAGACTTATTTTTAATAGTTCTTTACTCACCACAATAATAAAGACAATTTTAACACTTCTGTACGTTTTTGGTTTTGTTTTGTAAAGGATTAGTCTCCACAATATGGCCCGCGGACACATCAGGTCCAGTGACCAGGAGATTTTTCGAGCTCAGATTCAAGTCCGAGAATGGGCGGCTGTTACCCATTATATTCCTCGAACATAGGGACATAGCAAACAACACTCACATACATACAAGACATCACAAGCAAAGATCACAAGCCCGCTGTGAAGAAGGGTGCAATCAAATATTATATAACTCTGCTCTATCATCTTTGGGTGCAATGGTGGGTCGGGGGGTTCAGTGGCGGCGGCCGCAATCAAAGATACTAGTGGAGCTCTGCTCTATAATCTTTGGTCGGAATGGGACGGCTGCGCGTTATAATGTGCTATCGTTACGCTCTCCCTCCCCCTCCCCCTACTCCCGGTCCCCCTTCTCCATCGCCCCCCCTTCTCCCTCCCCCCCCTCCCTCTCCCTGTCCCCCCCTTTCCCCCTCTCCTTCTCCCTCCCCCCTTCTCCCTCTCTTCTCTCGATCTCTCTCTCCCCTCCTCTCGATCTCTCGCTCCCCTCTCTTCTCTCGATCTCTCTCTCTCTCTCTCTCTCTCTCTCTCTCTCCCTCTCTTCGCGATCTCCCTCCCTTCCCTCTCTCCCTCCCTTCCATCTCTCCCTCCCTTACCTCTTCGTGAGAGTTGGCAGCTCTGCTATGCCTTGGGTCCAAAAGAGGATAGATAGAAAATACTTAATGGTCTTTGTAAGAAGATTTTAATAAGCTCTTCTACATTTAAGGTAAATTGACATATTAGAGGCAAAACGCATTTTCAATATACAGGTCTCTCCACACAACTGAAAACAATTGCATTTAAGTGATATATCATCCATTGTTCAGGCAAGTAGCACTAGGTTACAATATACTTCCTACATATTCCAGGAATTCATCTCATAAAAATGGGAGAGGCTTAAATGCATTGTAAAATCATAAATCCATGTTGACTTGGACTAATCCTTTTACTGCTATCCAAATGTCCCATTATTACATCTTTAATAATTGACTCCAGCATCTTTCACACCACCAAAGTCAGGCTAACTGGTCTGTAATTCCCCGTTTTCTCTCTTGCTCCTTTCTTGAAAAGTGGGATAGCATTAGCTATCCTCCAATCCACAGGAACTGATCGTAAATCTATTGATCGTTGAAAAAAATAATAGAAACATAGAAATTAGGTGCAGGAGTAGGCCATTCGGCCCTTCGAGCCTGCACCGCCATTCAATATGATCATGGCTGATCATCCAACTCAGTATCCCGTACCTGCCTTCTCTCCATACCCTCTGATCCCCTTAGCCACAAGGGCCACATCTAACTCCCTCTTAAATATAGCCAATGAACTGGCCTCGACTACCCTCTGCGGCAGAGAGTTCCAGAGATTCACCACTCTCTGTGTGAAAAAGGTTCTTCTCATCTCGGTTTTAAAGGATTTCCCCCTTATCCTTAAGCTGTGACCCCTTGTCCTGGACTTCCCCAACATCGGGAGCAATCTTCCTGCATCTAGTCTGTCCAACCCCTTAAGAATTTTGTAAGTTTCTATAAGATCCCCTCTCAATCTCCTAAATTCTAGAGAGTATAAACCAAGTGTATCCAGTCTTTCTTCATAAGACAGTCCTGACATCCCAGGAATCAGTCTGGTGAACCTCTCTCTGCACTCCCTCTATGGCAATAATGTCCTTCCTCAGATTTGGAGACCAAAACTGTACGCAATACTCCAGGTGTGGTCTCACCAAGACCCTGTACAACTGCGGTAGAAACTCCCTGCTCCTATACTCAAATCCTTTCGCTATGAAAGCTAACATACCATTCGCATTCTTCACTGCCTGCTGCACCTGCATGCCTACTTTCAATGACTGGTGTACCATGACACCCAGGTCTCGCTGCACCTCCCCTTTTCCTAGTCGGCCGCCATTTACATAATAGTCTGCTTTCCTGTTTTTTTTGCCACCAAAATGGATAACCTCACATTTATCCACATTATGCTGCATCTGCCAAACATTTGCCCACTCACCCAGCCTATCCAAGTCACCTTGCAGTCTCCTAGCATCCTCCTCACAGCTAACACTGCCCCCCAGCTTAGTGTCATCCGCAAACTTGGAGATATTGCTTTCAATTCCCTCATCCAGATCATTAATATATATTGTAAATAACTGGGGTCCCAGCACTGAGCCTTGCGGTACCCCACTAGTCACTGCCTGCCTAATGAAGAACTCAACCATATTATGGTCACTCTTGCCCAAGGGGGCACGTACAACAAGATTGCTAACTAACCCTTCCTCATTACTCAATACCCAGTCTAAAATAGCCTGCTCTCTCGTTGGTTCCTCTACATGTTAATCATATGTATAAATATATATGCATGTATATATATGCATGTATGTGTATATATGCATGTATATGTATATGTGTGTATACATGTATGTATATATATGTTTATATGTGTGTATGTATGCATATAATGTATCCATATGTATGTGTGTATTTGTGTGTATACGTATGTATGTATGTGTATATATGTGTGTGTATATATGTATGTGTATATATATGTGTGTATAAATATATATATGCATATATATATTATTACTATATAATTATATATATAATTGCCTTTATGGTTTATGTATATCATCTTACAAGACAAATAAATTAATAGTGATTATTTAAATCAAAGTTGCTTCTGATCCATGAGAATAAACTTAACTATCTCTAACTTGCCTCTCACACACAGACACACATTCATATAAATATATATAATATGTATACGTTAAATTTAATTTTGTGCAGTGTGTGTTAAAGCAATACAATGCAAGGGAAACTACGCAAAGGAGGGGGCTGTTCCCGCTACAAGATACTCGACGATCTTTGCTTTGGATCAAAGATTATACCGGAGCTCTATAATCTTTGCTTTGGATCACAGCGGGTGGCATACCGGAAGTCGCGTGTCGCATTGAAAAATGGCGGCCGTGACGTTCCGTCACGTACTACACGCCAGCCCATTGAATTTCGAAGGAGTGGTCTATCTTGCTCCTCTAGGATCTTTGGTTGTGTGAGGGTGAAGATTTTTTTAGATGATCATAATTGAATGGCAGTGCTGGCTTGAATGACCTACTCCTGCTATATTTCAATGTTTTCTATGGAGGGCTGTGTGAGGGTGGGCCGGGGTGGAGTGGGGCTGTGTGAAGGTGGCGTGGAGCTGTGAGGGTGGAGCTAGGTGGTGTGAGGGTGGGGGCAGGGTGTAGTGGGGCTGTGTGAGGGTGGGGTGGAGTAAATAAGCTTCGAAAGCTTACCACCCCCCCCCCCCCCCCTTAGTCTACGGTAGACAAAAGTGCTGGAGAAGCTCAGCGGGTGACGCAGCATCTATGGAGCGAAGGAAATAGGCAACATTTCGGGTCAAGACCCTTCTTCAGAATGATGTGAGGGTGGGGGTGGGAAGAAGAAAGGAAGAGGCGGAAACAGTGCGCTGAGGGAGAGCTGAGAAGGGGAGGAGAAAGTAGGGCTACCTGAAATTAGAGAAGTCAATGTTCATACCGCTGGAGTGCAAACTGCCCAAGCGAAATATGAGGTGGTGCTCCTCCAATTTACAGTGGTCCTCACTCTGGCCATGGAGGAGGCGCAGGACAGAAAGGTTGGATTCCTGATCTCCGCATCTGACGGTGAAGTGCCGTCCCTTCTACCTCCCAAGGGAATTCACCTCCATCAGGCAGACTTCTGTCTGGCACTGGAGGAGCTGCACGCCATGGTCAACAAACACCAGACGTCTTACTCCGACGCATTTACCACCATTGCTGGGGACTTCAATAAGGCAAACCTAAAGAAATCACTCCCTAACTTCCACCAACATTTCTCCTGCTGCACCAGAGGACCAAACACCCTCGACCACTGCTACACCACCATCAAGAATGCCTACCGTTCTATTCCTTCGCCCTCACTTCGGTAAATCCGACCATGCCGCAGTGCTGCTTCTTCCTGAAGACTGCACCCCCAGAGGTGAGGACAGTACAGAGTTGGTCGGAGGGGGGGCAGAGGAACAACTCCAGGACTGTTTGGAGTCTGTAGACCGGGCAATGTTCAAGGACTTGGCAACGGACTTGAACGAATACGCCACAGTCTTTACAGACTTCATAAAGAAATGTGTGGAGGACTGCATCCCTACAAAAACCTTCAGAGTGTTTCCCAACCAGACACCTTGGATGAACTTTGAGATCCGCACTCTTCTGAAGTCCAGACACCGGGCATTCACGTCTGATGATACAGTGGCCTGCAAGAAGACCAGATACGACCTTGGTAAGGCCATCAAAAAGGCCAAAAGGGATTTTGCTCCAAACTGGAGGATGAGACAGATATTCGGCAGCTGTGGCGGGGCCTGAATGTAATCAATAATGTAGGTAGGCGGCGCGGCTCTGGCCAGCAGCGGCCTCTGCAGCCTGTCCGCGTTTTTATTATTTTTTGTCTGTGTTTTTATGTAGTTTTTGTTATTTTATGTTGGGGTGTGTGTGTGGGGGGATGGGGGTCGGGTGGGAGGGGGGGGGAAACTCTTGAATCTCTCCCTGCACTGGAGACCCGACCTTTTCTCGTCGGGTCTCAGGTGTCGTTGAGGCCGCAACGAGGAGCGGCCTCCAACGGGAAGAAGCCGGGGACTCTGGTGCCGACTCACCGTTGCCGTCGCGGAGCTGGCCGAGACCGGAGCGGGTGGAGCGGTGGAGGAGCGTTGCCGCTGCCGCTGCTGCTGCTGCTGCTGAGTCGGAGGCTGCTACTGCGGGTGCGGGTCTGCGGACGGCGGCGCCGGGAGCCCGCGGCTCCCTGGAGGGAGACCGCTTTTCGGGGCTCCTGCAACGGCGAATTCTCCCGCCCGTGTTGCAGGGTCGAAGAGCTCCTGGAGCGGGGCCTAACACCATTGCCCCGCGCGGCTGGAACGGCCGCGGGACTTTGCGAGCGCACACCGGGGGCTCCAACACCAAGACCCGGTGTGCGACCTCGCACCACCCGGCGTGGCTTCAAAAGCCGCGGGACAATCGCCATCGCCAGCCGGGGGCTTTGACTTTGACTCTGACATCGGGGGGGGGAGAGTGCAGTGGAGAGATAAGTTTTTTTGGCCTTCCATCACAGTTATGTGATGGATGTTTATGTTAAATGTAATTATGTTGTGTCTGGGGTCTATTTGTGTGTAATGTATGGCTGCAGAAACGGCATTTCGTTTGGACCTCCAGGGGTCCAAATGACAATTAAATTGACTCTTGACTCTTGACTCTCTTGATCACCTCCTACAAGGCGAAACCAGGAGGCAGCTCGAATGTCAGCGAAACATCACTCCCTGACGAGCTCAATGCATTTTACGCACGCTTTGATAGGGAGAATACTGATGTGCCTTCCCGAGCCCCCATTCGCTGTGATGGTATTTCAGTCTCAGTCACAGAGGCCGATGGCAGGAAATCCTTCAGAGGGGTGAACCCTCGAAAAACGCCTGGACCTGATGGTATACCCGGTCATGTTCTAAACACCCGTGTGGACCAACTGGCTGGAACATCTACGGACATTTTCAACCTCTCATTTCTGAGGTCTGAGGTTCCCACCTGCTTTAAAAGAGCATCAATAATACCGGTGCCCAAGAAGAGTAAGGTGACGTGCCTCAATGACTATCGACCAGTGGCACTAACGCCTGTGGTGATGAAGTGCTTTGAGAGGTTAATCATGGAGCAAATCAACTCCTACCTCTGACCCACTGCAGTTCGCTTACTGTCACAACAGATCAACGGTGGATGCGATCTTGCTGGCCCTCCACTCCGCTCTGGACCATTTGGACAACAAAAACTCATTTGTCAGGCTGATATTCATTGATTACAGCTTGGCATTTAACACAATCATCCCCTCGAAGCTGGTTACCAAACTAGCAGAACTGGGTCTCTGCGCATCCCTCTGCAATAGGATCCTCGACTTCCTCATTCACAGACTGCAGTCTGTTCATATTGGTGGAAATGTGTCAGCCTCGATAATACTCAGCACGGGAGCACATCAAGGCTGCGTGCTCAGCCCCCTGCTGTACTCACTCTATACGCATGACTGCGTAGCCGGCCACAGTGCGAACTCCATCATCAAGTTCGCTGACGACACTACTGTTGTGGGACGTATCACTGATGGGGATGAGTCAGAGTATAGAAGAGATATCGAGCAACTGTCCATATGGTGCCAGCACAATAACCTGGCCCGCAACACCAGCAAAACCAAGGAACTGATTGTGGACTTTGGAAGTAGGAGTCGGATTGGGACCCACTTTATATCAACGGGTCGATGGTTGAAAGGGTCAAGAGCTTCAAATTCCTGGACGTGCACATCTCTGAAGATCTTTCCGGGTCTGAGAACACTAATGCAATTATCAAGAAAGCACATCAGCGCCTCTACTTCCTGAGAAGATTACGGAGAGTCGGTTTGTCAAGGAGGACTCCCTCTAACTTCTACAGGTGCACAGTAGAGAGCATGCTGACCGGTTGCATCGTGGCTTGGTTCGGCAACTTGAGCGCCCTGGAGAGGAAAAGACTACAAAAAGTAATAAACACTGCCCAGTCCATCATCGGCTCTGACCTCCCTTCCATCGAGGGGATTTATCACAGTCGCTGCCTCAAAAAGGCTGGCAGTATCATCAAAGACCCACAGTATCCTGGCCACACACTCATCTCCCTGCAACCTTCAGGTAGAAGGTACAGGAGCCTGAGGACTGCAACAACCAAGTTCAGGAATAGCTACTTCCCCACAACCATCAGGCTATTAAACCTGGCTTGGACAAAACTCTGATCATTAATAACCCATTATCTGTTGTTTGCACTTTATCAGTCTATTTTTTCAAGTGTTTATATTTATATAATGGTATATGGACACACTGATCTGTTTTGTAGTAAATTGAACTTGAACTTGATTCGGAATGGGAGGGGGAGATAAAGTGCTGAGCCACCGGGAGATCAGGTTGGTTATTGAGAACCGAGCGGAGGTGTTTGGCGAAGCGATTGCCAAGCCTATGCTTGGTCTCACCGATGTAGAGCAGCTGACATCTAGAGCCGCGAATGCAATAGATGAGGTTGGAGGAGGTGCAAGTGAACCTCTGGCACACCTGGAAAAACCTGAATGAAGTCAAGGGGGGAGGTAAAGCGACAAGTGGAGCATTTCTCTACGGAAAGCAGACAAGGGAGGAGATGGGAAGATGTGGCAAGTGGTGGGATCACGTTGGAGGTAGCAAAAATGTCGGAGTATTATTTGTTGTATGTGACGGCTGGTAGGGTGAAAAGTGAGGACAAGGGGGACTCTGCCCTTGTTATGAGTGGGGGGTTGGGGAGTGAGAGCAGAGTCACGGGGTATAGAAGCGACCCTGGTGAGAGCCTCATCTATAGTAAAAGGGGAGGCCCCGTTCCCTGAAGAATGAGGACATCTCCTATGCACTGGTGTGGAACACCTCATCCTGGGTGTAGATGGAGAAATTGGGAGTAGGGGATGGAGTCCTTACAGGAAGCAGGATGGGAAGAAGTGTAGTCCAGATAGCCATGGTAGTCAGTGGGTTTATAGTTAGTCTAGATCAGTAAAAAACACTGACTCAAACACTGGACCAACTAATCTTCATTTTTAGAACAAGCAGCAAATTCCCCTATACGATACCTTGGGTTCGATCCTTGTCTCTGCCTGGCCAAGCCCTTCAGTCTCGTGCAAGCAGACATTTCCCAAAAGGTCACGCAATCCCAAGCGCCCTTCCAGAAGATCGACACCGATCTAAAATGGGGCTACCTTTTATAGGTCCACGAACCTTGAGGGGCCGAACTACATAGGGGTGGTCCCCTTACAATCCAATCAAACATATCAATTACATCAATGCATTATTGACAGTTCCCCAATCCAATTACAAGCACCTAAAACAATGTTTCTTGCAGAAGCTTCTGGAAGGAAGCTAGTTCACTGAATAATGCAACATTTACCTTGGAACATAATAGAGTGCAGAGTTCCTAAGAGAACCTGGGATGAAGTAAGTTAGCAGTCCATTCTTTCACTGATACTTTCTCACTTTAATGGGTGTTGCTAACAAAGGCATCTCGCTATAGGCTGCTCTCACTACAATGTGAGTTCCTTAAGGCTCTGGTCAAAGCTAGAATGTAGTCAGTCATCTCCGCAGTTATATGGTGGAAGTTGATTATTTTCATCGCATTCTGGTTCCAAGGTGTTTTCAAGGGTCTACCATAAACAATTTCAGCTGGGCTTAATCTAGATTTCCCTACAGGCGTGACTCTCATCCGAAATAGAACTATTGGGAGTAATTTAATCCATCCAAGTCCAGTATCCACCTTTAATTTGGCTAATTCAGTTTTAAGGGTTTGATTTGCCCTTTATACAAGTGCAGCAGCCTGCGGTTGATAAGCACAGTGCAATTGCTGCTGGATACCCAGCTGTTCACGAAATTCTTTATTGATTTGTCCAATAAAGTGTGGACCGTTATTTGAACTAAGTCGAATGGGGATACCAAATCTAGGAACAATTTCTCTCATTAACACCTTGACAACAGTAGCCAATTTGTTATCAAGGGCTGGGTAAGCTTCGATCCACAGGCTGTATACATCGACTATGACAAGTACGTATTTATACCCCTGGCATCTCTCTAATTCGATATAGTCCATCTGCAATGTCTCAAACAGACCCATAGGCAATGGTGTTTTTCCTCCTTCACATCCTAACCCTTTCCCTGGATTGTATTTCTGTCAGACCAAACAATTACTGCTTACGTTCTGAGCTAAAGATTGTAGTTTTGGATGCCACCAAGTAGTTAATAGAGTGTCCCCTGCCGCCCTTGCACCACAAAGGGTTGCATAGGGCATGCACTCTATAACCCATACTGCCAATGAGTCTGTCATGCAAGTCTGCCCTGCTGGAGTGATCCGCAGTCCAGTCATATAATCCAGTACACACTCAAGCTGTCTCCATTGTTCTTTATCTCTTTCAGTAGCCTCCTCCTGTAATTGAACAATTTCTTGGACGGTTAGCATCAGTCTCTCCGAGGGGGACTTGTTAGTTATACTTTTATTCTGCCTCATCATTTTGGATACTACCATCTTACGTTCCCATGATACTTTCTCAGCTACCAAGTCGGCATTACGATTCCCAATATCCACTGGAGTCTGTCCTTTAGTGTGGGTGCTACATTTCATAACAGAAATTTGTCTGGGTAGCACTAAGGCCTTCAATAAATCTGTCACCAATTGTTTATTTTTGAGATTTGGGTTCCTGCGGAAGTTAGAAATCCTCTATTTTTCCATAATTGTCCAAAATCATGCTCCACTCCAAATGCACACCGAGAATCAGTGTAATAATTTACTTTTAAATTTTCCACACTAATACAAGCCCGAATTAAAGCAAATAATTCAGCTTGCTGTGCTGAATAAGACAGCTGCGTCTACAATTTCCGCTTTCTGAATCAACAATTGCATACCCAGACAATCTCTCACCCCATGGTCCAATAGATGCACTTCCGTCCACATATAACCATATAACCATATAACAATTACAGCACGGAAACAGGCCATCTTGACCAAAGATCTTATAACAGAGCAAGATGGGCTACTCCTGCGAAATGCAATGGGCTGGCATGTAGTACGCTATGGAGGGGATCCTGGGCATTTTTCCACGCCCATTTTAGCAACCTGAGCCTACCTGATCCGACCCGACTCGCAGTGTAATCAATGTTGCGGGGCAACAGTTTGTGTGGGTTAGATTCATAAATCTGTCAGTTCATACTTGTCAAGAATAAAATTTGACTCTGGTAATTGTCTTTTTTAAAGTTTTTTAAATCATTTCTTTTTAAATGGCTCACAAACAGTGTTTTGAGTTGATTTTGTAGTAACCGGAACCGACCCGACTCGCAGGGTAATTGACATTGCGGGGGAACTTTTTGTGTGTGATATAGGGTTAGATTCATAATTCTGTTAGTTCATAATTCTGTTAATTCTTGTTAAAGAATAAAATGTTTATAAACACATATACATGAAAACTATATAAATGTATATAATCATATAACACACACAATTATATTCTGATCCAATAATGAACTTTATTTCAGACTATACACGGGACATTAAATAAGAAACATTGTAAATAAGAAACATTGTAAACCTCCCCGCAACTTCACACACACTAGGCCTTATCCCCTCTCGCGCTGCCCCGGGCCGCGCACTCCCTCTCCCGCTGCCCCGGGCCCCACACTCCCTCTCCCGCTGCCCCGGACCCCATACTCCCTCTCCCCTGGCCCCACACTCCCTCTCCCGCTGCCCCGGGCCGCGCACTCCCCTCTCCCCGCTGCGGATCCAATCTTTGGCCAGAAGCAAGATGGCGGAGCAAGATGGCGGAACAAGATGGCGGAGGCAGCTTGCTAAAATGAGTCATAAAATCGCCCATGAATCCGCCCATGAGCGTACTACATGTTTGCGTGAGAGTAACCCATCTTGCTTCGCTATAAGATCTTTGATCTTGACCCTTCTAGTCCGTGCCGAACACGGGCCAGTCTGAAGAAGGGTTTCGGCCCGAAACGTTGCCTATTTCCTTCGCTCCATAGATGCTGACACAAGAAGACACAAGAGAAGAGGCAATGTACAATGTACAATGTCTGAATTGCAGTTTTATGTTGTTCAAAAGATAGATCTCATACAGAGGCAATAAAATAGTAGATTAAGTAAAAGATCAGCTTGACCTTTTGGGTACTGATTCAGCTGGAGGAGCTGTGGGAATCATAAAAGTTTGCATACCAAGCTCTTCTGTTAGTTAAGGTTACACAAAAAAGCTGGAGAAACTCAGCGGGGGCAGCAGCATCTATGGAGCGAAGGAAATAGGCAATGTTTCGGGCCGAAACCCTTCTTCAGACTGATCGGGGGCGGGGGTGGGTGGGGACAAGAAAGGGAAAAGGAGGAGTAGCCAGAAGGCTGGGGGATGGGAGGAGACAGCAGGGGGGCTGAGGAAGGGGAGGAGACAGCAAGGACTAACAAAATTGGGAGAATTCGATGTTCATGCCCCCGGGGTGCAGACTCCCCAAACGGAATATGAGGTGCTGTTCCTCCAATTTCCGGTGCTGCTAGCTGTGGCCATGGAGGAGACCCAGGACAGAGAGGTCGGAGGCGGAGTGGGAGGGGGAGTTGAAGTGCTGAGCCACCGGGAGGTCAGCTTGGTTATTGCGGACCGAGCGGAGGTGTTCGGCGAAACGATCGCCCAACCTCCGCTTGGTCTCACCGATATAGATCTGCTGACATCTAGAGCAGCGGACGCAATAGATGAGGTTGGAAGAGATGCAAGTAAACCTCTGTCGCACCTGGAACGATTGCTTGGGTCCTTGAACGGAGTCGAGGGGGGAGGTAAAGGGACAAGTGTTGCATCTCTTGCGGTTGCAAGGGAAAGTGCCCGGGGAGGGGGTGGACCGAGAGGGAAGGGAAGAATTGACAAGGGAGTTATGGAGGGAGCGGTCTTTGCGGAAGGCAGATATGGGGGGAGATGCGAAGATGTGGCGAGTAGTGGGGTCACGTTGGAGGTGGCGAAACTGACGGAGGATTACTTTTTGTATGTGACGGCTGGTGGGGTGAAAGGTGAGGACTAGGGGGACTCTGTTAGTTAATCCTGTTATGTTTGTTAAAGAACAATTGACAATGCTGGAAGTGGATGCTGGTTATCTGTGGACTGGAAATGGTGTAAACAGTGATTTCTGTGTGTAAATGATAAGGATCATTACCTTTGACTAGTTCCTGTTATGGAGACGTTTTTTAAACACAGATTGTGATTGATATAACCACAGTATGACCACAGTGACTTTAAGACTTTTGCCTCCGTCACAGTGAGGAGGTGCCATGTCTGTTTTTCAGTAAGCGAACATTATCATCCCCACCACCGTGTTTCACAGATGAGGTGGTATGCTTTGGACCTTGGGCAGTTCCTTCTCTCCTCCATACTTTGATCTTGCCATTACTCTGATATCTCTGAATTTCTCACATCTCTGAAGATCTTTCCTGGTCCGAGAACACTAATGCAATTATCAAGAAAGCACATCAGCGCCTCTACTTCTTGAGAAGATTACGGAGAGTCGGTTTGTCAAGGAGGACTCTCTCTAACTTCTACAGGTGCACAGTAGAGAGCATGCTGACCGGTTGCATCGTGGCTTGATTCGACAACTTGAGCACCCTGAAGAGGAAAAGACTACAAAAAGTAGTAAACACTGCCCAGTCCATCATCGGCTCTGACCTTCCTTCCATCGAGGGGATTTATCGCAGTCGCTGCCTCAAGAAGGCTGGCAGCATCATCAAGGACCCACACCATCCTGGCCACACACTCAACTCCCTGCTACCTTCAGGTAGAAGGTACAGGAGCCTGAAGACTGCAACGACCAGGTTCAGGAATAGCTACTTCCCCACAGCCATCAGGCTATTAAACCTGGCTCGGACAAAACTCTGATAATGAATAACCCATTATCTGTTATTTGCACTTTATCAGTTTATTTATTCATGTGTGTATATATTTATATAATGGTATATGGACAGACTGATCTGTTTTGTAGTAAATGCCTACTATGTTCTGTGTGCTGAAGCATAGCAAGAATGTCATTGTCGTATCAGGGACACATGACAATAAACTCACTTGAACTTGAACTTGAAGACCTTTTTCCAGAACTGTGGTTGCTCTTTTAAATACTTCTTGGCAAATTGTAACCTGGCCATCCTAGTTTTGAAGCTAACCAGTGGTTTGCATCTTGCAATGTATTTGTGTTCATGAAGTCTTTAGCGGACAGTGGCCATGGGCAAATCCACACCTGACTCCTGAAGAGTGTTTCTGATCTGTCGGGCAGGTGTTTGGGGTTTTTCTCTATTATAGAGAGAGTTCTTCTGTCATCAGTTGTGGAGGTCTTCCTTGGCCTGCCAGACCCTTTGCAATTAGTAAGCTCACCAGTGCTCTCTTTCTTCTTAATGATGTTCCAAACAGTTTTAGTAAGCCTAAGGTTTGGCTGATGTCCCTAACAGTTTTATTGTTGTTTCTCAGTCTCATAATGGCTTCTTTGACTTTCATTAGCACAACTTTGGTCCTCATTTGATAAACAGCAATAAAAGTTTCCAAAGGTGATGGAAAGACTGGAGGAAAGACAAGGTGCTAAGAGCTCTATAATACCTGCATTAAGGAGACAATTAAAAAACACCTGTGAAGCCGTGTGTCCCAAATATTATGGTGCCCTGAAATGGGGGGACTACGTATAAACACAGCTGTAATTTCTACATGGTGAAACCAAAATGTATAAAAATGGCCTTTAATAAAATCTGACAATTTGTACTTAAAACCGCGTGATTTTTTTTCTATTACAAATCTCAAATTGTGGAGTACAGAGGCAAATAAATAAATGATGGGTCTTTGGCCCAAACATTATGGAGGGCAATGTAACTCTGTTTAAACTGTTTTGTTAGCTGGAATCATCTCTTCCTTGGTTGGGATGGGGAATCAACACTCAAAATAGTGCATGGGATTTGCCATGTCATGGAATACTCTACGGAACAGGTAGAGAGCATACAAACTGGTTGCGTCACAGCCTGATTCAGTAACTTGAATGGCCAGGAATGAAGAAGGCTGGAGATGGGTGGCTCCTGATCCATCTGGGGTATTGATCTTCCCACTGCCGAAGGGATCTGCAGGAAGCATTGCCTCAAAGAGACATCCAAGATCATCATATACCCACACCACCCTGGCCACACTCCCATATCACTACGAACTATGATGATAGTCTGAGAACCATAACCACCCCCAGATTCATGAGCAGCTTCTTACCAGTAATCATCGGGCTCTTAAAACCACAACTCTTACCTCAGCAACAAATTACTATGGATTTTGGTTCAGCTGAAGTTACAATTAAGTTTATTGTCACGTGTACCGAGGTACAGAGAAAAGCTATTGTTGCGTGCCAGCCAGCCAGTGGAAAGACAATACATGTTTACCACCGAGCCATTTACAGTGTATAGATACATGATAAGGTTTAGTGCTAAGTAACGCCGGCAAAGTCCAACCAAGGATAGTCCGAGGGTCACCAATGATGCAGATAGTAGTTCAGGATGCTCTCTGGTTGTGCTAGGATGATTCAGTTGCCTGATAACAGCTGGGAAAAAACTGTCCCTGAATCTGGAGGTGGACATTTTCTACGTGCTCTGGTTTTGCACCATTACAGTCTAGTTTACCTAGTATTGCTGATTGTGAATTTTTTCTATTATTGATTATTGTATTTCTATTTGTTGTGTTATCGCGCTAATGGTCCTGGCAGATGGCGCCAGCAATGGCTGCCTCGCCAACAGTCTGTTTGTTCCTTCCTTCACTGTTGTTTCTTTAGTATGGGTTAAATGTATGCTTTTAGTGTTCTTTAGCTTGTTTTGATGTGTTTGGGGGGGGGGGGGGGGGGGCTGTTGGGTTGGGGGAAATTTTTCAAATCTCTTACCATGATGGAGATGCGATTTTTTTTCCCGTATCGTATATACGTCCGCCCTAACATGGAGGAGTTGGAGGCCTCTGCTGGAGTCCGACTTCGGGAGCTCCATCCGCAGGAGCCTGCAGGACGTTAACATTTTGGAGCTCGCAATCCCTTTGCCAGGGATCGACCTTGAAGCTCCAAGCGGATCCTGCGGACTATAAGAACTTATAAGAACAAATTTGATTATAACTACATACGTGCAGAATGGATGATATATCACTTAAATGCAATTGTTTTCAGGGTGGGGCGAGACATGTATATTGAAGATGCATTTTTCCTCTAATATGTCAATTTACCTTAAATGTAGAAGAGCATATTAAAATCTTCTTGCACTACCATGCATGCCTTACAACAAGCATAAAACCAAAAATGTTCAGCAGTACAAAAACTGATAACTTTATTATTGTAGGAAGACAAAAAAGCTGGAGAAACTCAGCGGGTGAGGCAGCAACTATAGAGCGATGGAATAGGCGACCCTTTTTCAGACTGATGTGGGGGGGGGGGGGGGGGCGGGAAAAGGAAAGGAAGAGGTGGAGACAGTAGGCTGTGGGAGAGCTGGGAACGGGAGGGGAAGGAATGAGAAAGCAAGTACCAAAGATCATATAGCAAGCAAGATAGTGCACTCGACGAAAAAGACGTAGTAGGGTCATGGGCAGGTTCATGAATAATCTTCCGGCTTCCATCTCCGCCATCTTTGTCCGCCATAGCAGAGCAAAGATACTAATGCGGAGACGGAAGCCAGTTACAGAAACATCCTCGTAAAAATCAAAGATCTTTGGTAAAAATCTTCTCCTCATTTTCTCTCAGCCTCTCTGCCCCGTTAAAGAGACTCACTGACGGGGGACGGGACAGGGCGGGCATGAGACCCGAAGCTGAGAACAGACGTCCCTTCGGTTTCTTCCCCCATCATGCTCGCTGCCCAGCTCCCAAATTCCGGACCGGTCTACTCTTTTTGCAGAAAAAATAAACAACTAATTTTGAAAAGGGACAGCGGAGACAGAAAGCGGGAAGCGTGAATTGGAAAGGTCTCCCCTTTTACATTGCCGTGTGGGCACAGCCTCTTTCCCTCAGAACCCCCTCCACCCTTGCACAGTCCGATCCCAATCCTGGGGCTTTGAATCCTTAACATTAAAAATGAATATTAACAGAATTATAATTTATTAACATATTAATCATTAACAAAGAGTAACAGAATTATGAATCATGAATCCAACACTATATCACACACACAAACGCTGATTACACTGCGAGAAAGATATACAAAGTCGGGTTGGGTTACTGAAATGGCCGCCGAAAAGGTTGACGTCCGCTCAGTTGTGTACCACACATAAGCCCATTGGTTTTAGCAGGAGTGCACTATCTTGCTTGCTATAGGATCTTTGGCAAGTACTACCTGAAATAAGAGAAGTAAATGTTCATACCACTTGGGTGTAAACTACGCAAGCAAAATATGAGGTGCTGTTCCTCCAATTTGCGGTGGGAATCACTCTGACAATGGAGGCCCAGAACAAAAAGGTCGGATTCGGAATGGGAGGGGGAGTTGAAATGCTGAGCCACCGAGAGATCAAGCCGATTATTGCGAATTGAGCGGAGGTGTTGGGCGAAGCGATCGCCAAGCCTGCGCTTGTCTATTGCATCCGAAATATGTCTACTTTGTTATAATGGCAAGTCTAGACTCTAGATCTACTAAAAAAATTCTAATATCTTGCTCATCTACCGATAAACCTAGTTTCCCCATGATCGTTGATGGGATAACACAAAATAATATTTTCACTACAGAATATTGATAGAAAGTAATAATTGTTTCTCACCTTTCGTTGTTCTTGGGGAACCTGAAGAAAGACAGGTCGGGTCTTTTACATTGGCAATTTGAGCAACTTATAGCAGAACAGCAAGCTACGCTTGTAGATGAGCATGTGGAGGCCATGGCCGTTATCGCAAAGACAGTTCCTAAGATGGTGCTAAAAATTACCCATGACGTACTACGACTGTTTCCGCTGAGTGTACCATCTTGCTCTTGCTTTATGATCTTTGGTTCCAACCAGTGAGAAAGTGCAGAGAAGATTTACGAGGATGTTGCCAGGACTCGACTATCTGAGCTACAGGGAGAGATCGAGCAGGCAAAATAATATGTTTACTACACAACAGAAAGTAATAATGTTTTTCTCACCTTTCCTTTTGAATGGGGAACCTGAAGAAAGACAGGTCGGGTCGCCTACATTGGCGATTCGAGCAATTTATAGCAGAACAGTAAGCTACACTTGTAGATGTGGACGCCATGACGGAAGCCGATTCCCAAGATGGCGCAAAAAAATTCCCCATAACCTACTTCGGCGGAGCGGCTGCCAGTGGAGTCGGGGGTAGGTGCTCGGCTGCGCCACCTGGGGGCCGGGACTGGGACACGCTGGCACCAGGGTGGCAATGGTTCAATGCTACCAAAGATCCTACTACTGTATTGCCACGTGTGCCTGTATACAGTGAAACTCTTATGTATTAGTTACAGTCAGTCCAGTGAAAACATACTATACATCAGCACAACCACACAGAAGCACAGATAAAGTGTCAGAGGTTATGGGGAGAAAGCAGGATAGGGTTAGGAGGGAGAGATAGATCAGCCATGATCGAATGGCAGAGTAGACTTGGTGGGCCGAATGAACTATTCTGCCCCATGGCTCAAAAGACCACCCAAAATATGCACTCCTGTTGGATGTGGTGGAAGTTGCTGTCTCACGTCTTTGCTCCTATCACATGAAAGGACACAATGGGTTGGAGTAACTCAGCAAGTCAGGCAACATAGACACAAAATGCTGGAGTAGCTCAGCGGGATAGGCTGCATCTCTGGATAGAAATTATTGGGTGATGTTTCGGGTCAAGATGCTGTATCTCTATAAACAGTTAACTTTTTCCAGGATAGACACAACATGCTGCAGTCTGAAGTTGGGTCTCGACCCAAAATGTCATCCATTCCTTTTATCCAGAGATGCTGCCTCCATTGTGTGTCTACATCTTCTAAACCAAGATCTGCAGTGCCTTCCTGCACAGGTTAGGCAGCATCTCTGGAGAACATGGATAAGTGGCATTTCATCATCATATCGTAATCATACTTTATGACAAGTATTTAAGAGGGAACTGCAGATGCTGGAGAATCGAAGGTTACACAAAAAAGCTGGAGAAACTCAGCGGGTGCAGCAGCATCTATGGAGCGAAGGAAATAGGCAACATTTCGGGCCGAAACCCTTCTTCAGACTGATCGGGGGCGGGGGGTGGGTGGGGACAATAAAGGGAAAAGGAGTAGACAGAAGGCTGGGGGATGGGAGGAGACAGCAGGGGGGCTGAGGAAGGGGAGGAGACAGCAAAGACTAACAAAATTGGAGGAACAGCACCTCGTATTCCGTTTGGGGAGTCTGCACCCCGGGGGCATGAACATCGAATTCTCCCAATTTTGTTAGTCCTTGCTGTCTTAATATTTTATTAAATCAATTCAAGAATTTCTTGCTGATCCCTTGTTGCCCTGTAAAGATGCCACACTGGTCTACTGCAACTCAAGTGGTGGAAGTGTTCCAATGTTACAGTTGGTAGGGTGTTCCAGAACATTGTTGCAGCAACAATGAATGTCTGAAGGAATGACGGTCCATTTCCAAGACGGGATGACATGCACCTTCATGGGGAATTTGGAGATGAAGACGGTCTTTTACATCTGCTGACATTATTCCTCTATTTAATGGAAGTCCTGAATTAGTGGCACCAAAATATCCTTGGCAAGTTGCTACCGCACATTGCAAACGTGGCTATAGAATGAAAGACATGAAAAATAACCGGAATACTTCAAAAACAAAGGTTTAATTAAAAAGCAAAGTTATTTTGCCACGCGGCACGGCGGTAGTGTTGCTGCTTTGTAGCTCTTGCTGTGCCGGAGACCCGGATTCATTCCCGACTTCGGGTGCTGTCTGTACGGAGTTTGAAAGTTCTCCCCGTGACCGCGTGGGTTTTCTTCGAGATCTTCAGTTAGCTCCCACGCTCCAAAGCGGTACAGTTATGCAGGTAAATTGGCTTTGTGCGAGTGTAAATTGTCCCTAGTGTGTGTAGGGTAGTGTTAATGTGCTGGTCGGTGCGGACTCGGTGTGCTGAAGGGGCCTGTTTCCGCGCTGTATCTCTAAAATTAAACAGCTACTCTGCCCACAAAGACGACAGTGTGAAGGTTCACTCGTGAATTGTTCAAATATTTCCTGACAAAGTTTTTTTCAAAGTCTATTTTGATTTGATTGGCTATATGGGAATTTCAAATCTATGTACAAATCTACAATGTAGTTTTCCTTAATGTTTTTTGATATTATTTCCAGTACATACAAATGTTCGTATGGTGTCAAGATTGAATTCTAAAAATCCAGCTAATGGATTGGAAAGCTGGGCTTTTTGGGCCTTGGTTGAGCATCAGATAATATCATGGACTTATTTTTCGCCAGAAGCAATTTGGTAATAAAAATGAACTGCAGATGCTGTTTTATACCAAAGGTAGGCAGAAAATGGTGGAGTTACTCAGTGGTCAGGCAGCATCTCGGGAGAATTCCTCCAGAGTTGTTGCCTGACCCATTGAGTTATTCCAACATTTTGTGTCTATCTTTTGCAATTTGGTAATACCTGGCGAACTCAAGGAAGGAAAATATTTAACAACTTCTGTATTTTGTGCAAGGGCTAGCTCAAATAGATTGGGTATTGGAATAAAAAACATTTAACAGAAGTTCCTTAAAGTAAGCTATTGAAACTTCAATGTTTTGCACGTTTGCCACAAAAATGGTGGTGGTGTCGTCATGGTTGGGTGATACTTGCCAAGATGCTTCCTGTCCCGTTCTCCCCATTAAGAATTTTCAACCACTAACCACTTATCTTACGGTTGAGAGACGAGATGAGAAATTGCAACCAGTGTTCAAATTGTCCAGCTGCTAGTTTCAATTATTAAACAATGTTGACAGGAAATTGTGGTCAATTAATGTAATGCTGAGTTTTGTAATCAGAACTAAACATTGAGAGAATAGATCTGTGTCTGCTCTAGAGGCAATATAATTTGGCATGAATCTAATACCCAACGTGGGAGAGTTGAGGCGTTGGGATAGGCTAGAAAAATCTGACTTAGATATTCATATTCAAGTATCTGAGCAAGTAATGGGAAAGAAAAGGTAAATCTGAATATCACAAAATTAAACCATAGCACGCAAAAGAATGTAGGTTTAAATCGCACATTGAGAAATCTGATTTATTCAATTAAAATGTATTTAATTAGATTCAATCTAAACACTGAGCTTTGGAAATATAGGAATAGTACTTTATTGTTACATGTACCTGGATACAGTAGAATTCTTTGTTTTGCACACAATTCAGTAAAATCATTCCATAACTAATTGCTGATGTTGGGATCTACTTGCGCCCCACCCCCCCACGCCTAGTAACCATATAACCATATAACAATTACAGCACGGAAACGGGCCATCTCGACCCTTCTAGTCCGTGCCGAACACATAATCTCCCCTAGTCCCATATACCTGCGCTCAGGCCATAACCCTGCCCGCAAAAGGAAATAGTTAAGACTGGAGTTCATAACCTGGCCCGTTGCAGAAATCTAAGAGTCTAAATTAGTACATTAGAACTCCCAGCAAGTACAAAGACATTAGACAAAAGAAATAATAAAAACAAAGGATATACATTACCATTCTGAATATTGACTATACATATATATATCTTCCCTGAACAACACGATATTGTATTTGAAGTAAACTTTGTTTAACAATGTTCATAAATGGTAAACAGTGCCACAATCAATTGTACATGCATTGTTTACAAACCCACAGAACAATAAAAATATTGTAGTAAATGTAAAAAAATGAAGAAATTGAAGAAAAACAACCGGGTAAAGTTACATTACCTCACTTTATATCCGCACATTGTTTGTATCAACTAAATTTGAATATTTATTTTTCAAAATGTACAAATATGTACAAGTTTGTTCTTCACTGTTTTACAAGTTTCAATTGCAGAAAGGAATTAACTGTGGCATTCTGCACGGTGCATCAACTGCATTTTCTCCAATACAAAAATAACTTCGATGACTGACACCCGACAGTGATTGTGCAGTGCAAATTCATTACCAATGGAAGAACCAGTTGATTACAATTATTATTCCAATGGCTTAATCTGCTTTTGTGCTGCAAGCTTTACTAAATATTATGCCATGTCCATTTACAGTAAAAGTTCTGCGAGATCTTGAGAAAAAAAACAAGCTACAATGCAGCTAATCAAATCGGCATTGCAAGCATGACATGTACTGAAACTCTTGAACTACACGCGCAGTTAAAAAAACCCAACAAAAACAGGAAATACTGGGAATACTCAACGAGTCTGGCAGCATAGTTACTGTTTCAGACCAACGACTTATCATTAACCTGAAATATTAACTGTTTTTCTGCTTTCAGATATCCAGCACCTGCAATTTATTTTCCTCCAAGAATATTTTAATACTAGTTTGAACTGTTTACTGCAAATTAATAATTTCCATTTGCTTCAAACTGCTCCAATAGACTTCCTGGGGCATTAACTGTATACCAGACGAGAAATTAACATTTTAGATCAGAAGAGAAATAATTTTCATGACAGAAGTGCATTGTCTGCTTCACTTTAAGCTCTGGTTTATCAAGGCTATTGGCTTTGTTATATAATCCATCTAATTTCTTCACATTGCATCTTGATTGCAAAACAGGAGGTGATCTTCATGATGCAGAGATAACCTGGTCCAAAATCTCATCAACATCATTTGATTCGTAATTTATTTGTTTCAAGTCCAGTTCAGGTATAATATTTTGCAGAAGCTGTGCAACACCAATACGTAGAGACTTGAGTTCCGCACTGTAAAAAGGACAAAACATGTTCCTATATTAATTGTAACATAATTCTGTGTGATGCAATAACAGTAGAGAGAACCGTTCTTGCATGGTTTTGGAGAAGCTGGAACGGGGTATTGATTTTAGATTATCAGCCCCGGGTCCGTGCCGACCAACGATCGCCGCACCTGAACACTATCCTACACATCCTAGGGACAATTTTCCCAAGCCAATTAACCTACAAACCTGTACATATTTGGAATATGGGAGGAAGATCTCGGAGAAAACCCACGCGGTCATGGGGAGAACGCACAACCTCCATACAGACAGCACCCATAATCAGGATCGAACAGGGGTCTTGCTGCCTTACAGCACCAGATTCTACCGCTGTGCCACCATGGCCTATTTTCAATGGCATCAAACCAAAAAAACTTTTGAATAACAAATACCCTGGAGATAATAATAATAATAATATTTTATATAGCACTTTTCAACAAAACCAGTATTTGAACCAAAGTGCTTTACAGAGATTGATTAAAATTAATTGAACAGATCAATGCAATAAATCCATACAAATCAAAAAAGAGAAAAAGAAAAAAGACACAGACACAGTACACTATAGAAATCAACATGAAACGTCCCCCCACAGCAGAATTCACTGTGAGGGAAGGCACTAAAAATACCCAGTTCTCCCCCTCATAGTCCACCCGAGGTCGGGGCCTATATCTGGCCTCCTCAGCCAACCCGGTGTTTTCAGGCCCTCTTGCCGCGAAGCTGGATCATCGGCGTCGGTGAACATCCATCAGCGGCTTGGACTGAAGCGGCCGCTTCCCCCCCGAAGACTGCAACGACCAAAGTTCACAGGCCGCGCCGGCCGAACCTCCGACTCTGGCGATCTCGGATCCCAGGCTCCGCGGTGCTGTCGGCGGTCACAGTGCCCCGGAGCTTACCGCAAGGCGACCCGGTAAGGCATCGCCCGCTCCATGTAGGTGTCCCAGCATCTACACCGCCGTCGAAGCTGCAGTCCCGGCAGGAAACGCCGCTCCAGCGCTGCTCCAGTTCGATTGTAGGCCGCACAGAGAGGACGAAGATGCGGTTCGGAGAAAAAACCGCATCTCCGACCAGGTAGGACTGGGGTTAAAATAGTTTCCCCCTTCCCCACCCAACACATAAAAGAAGACCTCCAAGAAACATTCTATACGAACAGGACTAAAAATAAAAATAAAAAAGGGTGAAAGGACGGACTGCAGGAGGAGCAGCCATACACAACGGCGCATCACCCCCGCAGTCCGCCATCATGAAAGTAGTCAAAGGGTAGTCAAAGATAGTCGTAGGTAGTCTTGAACATAGTCAAAGGGAGGTTGAAGGAGATCAAAGGAGATCGTCTTCACTCGCCACTATTTGGTGTCCGATTTTCCTGAAGTTAGTCGAAGCTAGTCTTCAACATAGTCGAAGGAGGTCTTCTACATAGTTGAAGGAGGTCTTCAACATGACATTTCTTCAAACTCTCCTAAACTCACCAATTAGGTCGCCGCAGTGGGACACCCCTTTACAATTGCATAAGATTTACAGAGGATGTCCTTCCTGGAAAAAAGGTCAATTATGTGTGTTAAAAATAAAGATGATAAGCTGAAGATCTGATTAGCAGCTGAACTTACCAACCGGCTTGCTGCTCATCAACAGCTTTGTTTTTTCAAAAAGATTGATGCTGGTTACCAATTGAGTGTTTTGATAAGCAGTAATATTTGTTTTTACATTTTAATATATTTTTGTGCACTGCAATTTTCTTTCTGACTTTGATTTGTGTGATTGATCGCGGCAGAGGGTCTGAGAAAATCGAGTTGGCTGAGGAGGCCACATATAGACCCCGACCTCGGGTGGACTATGAGGGGGAGAACTGGGTATTTTTAGTGCCTTCCCTCACAGTGAATTCTGCTGTGGGGGGACGTTTCATGTTGATTTCTATAGTGTACTGTTCTGTGTCTTTTTTTTTTCTTTTTTCTCTTTTTTGTTTTTGTATGGATATATTGACATTTGGTCTGTTCTATTAATTTAATCAAACTCTGTAAAGTACTTTGGTTCAAATACTGGTTTTGTTGAAAAGTGCTATATAAATAAAGATTATTATTATTATTATTATTATTATTGTTAATAAGGCATTTCCATTTTACTGGTGATTTCTTCACATATCCAAGGCATTTTTTTCTAGTTTGAAAACAGATTGCTCATTATTAGGAGAGATTTACAAATGTAAAATTTGCAAAGGTGTAATTAGGATTTATTTATTACTACAAAAATATTTATATAAATAGGATCTATTAATTTATATTCCTTTTAACAGGAATATTGATGGTGGAAAATTGAAAACTGATATTATTGAAAGTCAGAGGCAGATACCAAATGGTCGTTTTTCCCTCCTTCCATTTTTGTGAATGCTGGGTGCCACCAGTAAGATGAAGCCTAAATGTTGTTTAGATCTGCTGTAGATTGGTATTGAATGCTTCATTATCAAAAGAGATGTAGTGGAGGAAAACTCCAAAAACACGAGGTGCGAATTGGCTGCGGTGGTTTAGGAAACAACATTAAAAGGTATGAAAGAATATAAGCTAGTAACTGTTAAAGAATTAATATGGTTTACAGTAATATGTATCTCTTTAAGGCACACATTTATATAGGAAAGGTCGTCTCTGTTTATAACAAGGGGAGTTTAAGATCATATTAGGTCAAAATAAAAAAGTTTTAATTTTAGCAAAAAAGAGGAATGGTGAGATTTAGTAAAATTTCAGCCAAAGACCAAAAGAGGAAGTATAACACAGGCCTAGGCGAGTGAGAAGCATGAAAATTTATTGCGCAAGCTTCTAAACCTGGACAAGATGGCGCCTGCCTGTGGCGACTTTTGCGCAGCTCCGGAAGGGGTGTATCACTGATGGGGATGAGTCAGAATATAGAAGAGAGATCGAGCAACTGTCCTTATGGTGCCTGCACAATAACCAAGCCCTCAATATCAGCAAAACATATTGACTGATTGTAGACTTTGAGGGGAGGACCCACAAGCCCACTTATATCAAGGGGTCGATGGTTGAAAAGGTCAAGAGCTTCAAATTCCTGGGCGTGCACATCTCTGAAGATCTTTCCTGGTCCGAGAACACTAATGCAATAAAGGAGACAATTCTATGTTAGAAATATTCATGGTTTACATGTATACAGATTGTAGAGTAGGAACTTGCAAATGGATAAAAAACATTCAACTGAGGAACTCATTGTAACTCAGAGCTGACGTCCAACTAATCAAACTTGAAGCATTTATTAATTTGTCAATTCTTATTAATAAATCAATCCAACAGTGACCAGTGAATCTACCATCATTGGAAGAAACAGAAAACGTGGAGGAAACCGACACATCATTTGAAAAACTCCGCAAAGACAGCACCAGAAGTTTAAACCCAACTTGTAAGGCAGCAGCTCTGACAGCTGCACAACTTCAAGCTATTTCACATTGTGCATTATAATTTACCCATAATTCATTTGTAAATGTGCTTTACCTTGGACCTTCTCTCTCCAGTTAATTCATAATTTTTGCACATCCCTGATGATAAGTACTACTAACTCTTGCTATATAATAAACGTTTGCCATCCACATCCCCAACATCGACAATCAGCCACTATATGTGGCACAGTGGCGCAGCAGTTGAGATGCTGCCTTACAGCGCCAGAGACCCGAGTTCGATCCTGACTATGGGTGCTATTCGGCCCTTCGAGCAAGCATCTCCACATGACCGCGTGGGTTTACTCCGATTTCCTCCCACTTTCCAAAAAAGTGCAGGTTTGTCGATTAATTGGCTTCTGTAAAATACTCCCCTAGTGTAGGATAGAAATAGTGTATGAGTAATCACTGCTCGGTGAGGACTCGATGGGGCTGAAGGGCCTATTTCCATGCTCTATATCTCAAAACTAAAAATTAAACCACTCAACACATCAATTTGAAACTTTAACTTCTATCATGTGTGATCCTCAAACACA
The DNA here is from genome assembly GCF_028641065.1 of Leucoraja erinaceus. Taxonomy (NCBI): domain Eukaryota; kingdom Metazoa; phylum Chordata; class Chondrichthyes; order Rajiformes; family Rajidae; genus Leucoraja; species Leucoraja erinaceus. The sequence continues at coordinate 114,278 of NW_026576277.1, forward strand.
AAAATTGGTCACTGTATTCAAATGTTTACCCAGTATTTGCTGAAGACTTGCTCGGCCTTGCTTCAGTGACTTCCTGTTTTAAACATTCAACTTCATTCGAAAGATTTGCACAGTGCAACTGAAATGCATCATTTTCTTTTTGCAGTTGGTCAACCTTTGGAAAAAAAACAGAAGGTAATCTCACCTTTGTAAAGGTTACTTCCAAATGCAGCACCTTATTTTTGTGGCCACTATTTACTGACCATGCTTTGAAACTTCGCTTCTTATCGTAAGAACACTTCTGAAACATTTTCTTTTAACCAGAATAGTGATTGGGAAGTCAGAAGAGAGCTCAGCACAGCCAATTTTCCAACCATTAATAGGGCAGGAACATACAGCCAGAGACGACTGTGGCACCATCACGGCTAAAACAAGATTATAGCAAATGCTGCAAGGGCCTACAGCTGGTAAAAGACCGATTTATTTACTCATCATAACCAGCATCTAGATAAAGAATTTACAGTATAATCGTGAACAAAAAACTACCTTCAATATATCAATGAACAATAGGCAATAGTTGCAGGAGTAGGCCATTTGGCCCTTCGAGCCAGCACCACCATTCAATGTGATCATGGCTGATCATCCCCAATCAGTACCCCGTTCCTGTCTTCTCCCCATATCCCCTGACTCTGCTATCTTTATCTAGATCTTGAAAGTATCCAGAGAACCGGCCTCTACCGAGGCAGATCATTTCACAGACTCACAACTCTGTGTGGAAAAAGTGTTTCCTCATCTTGTTGTGGTTGCTGATACTCAAAATTAGCTCAGGCGACGCAGAGAATTCTTCAAGAAGTTCAAACCTTGATTTGCACATTAAGGCTAGAACAAAGCGCAAATCACTTGAGAGTTCAAAACAAAGAGCTGTCCCTCTTTATGGCATGTTTAACTCCGTATGTCCCACCCCCTGTGCATTTCCTTACCCAATCACTTGCACACATTCCCTTATCACTCCTTACCCAATCACTTGCAAACATTCCCTCAGCAATAACCAATCACTTGCATTTACTTTTTTCTTCCTTCCCAGTTATGTTCCATTCCGTAATTCCTATTTTTAAATCACACGACTCCTCTTTCTTGGGCCCCTTATTTCTCTGAGCTAGGGCTTGGTACAGATTTACCACGGTCATATAATTGTCACAATTGATATACGCTATGTGCTAAGCTAGCAGAACCAAATGTTTACTTCCCTATCTTAGGCCTCCTTTATCGCTCTTAGTCATCTCAACGAAGTTACAAAGGTCATATAACTGACAACTAATTTACGCTAAGTGGTGAGCTAGCTTCGAGGAGGAGAACCCAAACATTTTCCCCCTCAATTTATATAAACAAAACATACAAAAAGGCGAGCACAACTATCTTATCTCAACATAAACAAGCTAATCCAAACATGCAGAGCAAAGACAATTCAAAACATGCGGAGCAATGCTAATACAAAGGATAATAGATAAAGGATGATATTTAACCATCAAGTATTACAAACACCAAGAATATAAAATATAAAGACAATATACTCCATAATCTCCGTTCTAAATGGCTTACCCCTTATTCTTAAATTGTGGCCCCTGGTTCTGGACTCCCCCAACATCGGGAACATGTTTCTTGCCTCTAGTGTCTCCAATCCCTTAATAATATGTTTCAATAAGATCCCCTCTCATCTTCCCAAATTCCAGAGTATACAAGCCCAGCCGCTCTATTCTCTCAGCACAAGATAGTCCCATCATCCCGGGAATTAACCTTGTAAACCTTCGCTGCACTCCCTCAATAGCAAGAATGTCCTTCCTCAAATTAGGGGACCAAATTCACAATTCTGACACTCCGTAGAATAAACCTTCCCTATTTTCCAAACAAGCCACTTAAAAGCCACTTGTCCCAAACCAGACATTAACATTAAAATAGTGCCCTCCACTATGTTTGGGACAAAGACCCATCATTTATTTATTTGCCTCTGTACTCCACAATTTGAGATTTGTAATAGAAAAAAAAAATCACTGGTTGTTAAAGTGCACATTGTCAGATTGTATTAAAGGGTATTTTTACATGTTTTGGTTTCACCATGTAGAACTTACAGCTGTGTTTATACATAGTTCCCCCATTTCAGGGCACCATAATGTTTGAGACACATGGCTTCACAGGTGTTTTTAATTGCCTCCTTAATGCAGGTATTAGAGAGCTCTCAGCACCCAGTCTTTCCTCCAGTCTTTCCATCACCTTTGGAAGCTTTTATTGGTGTTTATCAACATGAGGACCAATGTTTTGCCAATCAAAGTCAAATAATAAGCCATTATGAGACTGAGAAACAAGAATAAAACTGTTAGAGACCTCAGCCAAACCTTAGGCTTACCAAAATCAACTGTTTGGAACATCATTACGAAGAAAGAGAGCACTGGTGAGCTTACTAATCACAAATGGACTGGCAGGCCAAGGAAAACCTCCACTGTTGATCACAGAAGAATTCTCTCTATAATAAAGAAGAAAATTGGGGGGTGTTTGCTACTGCTGTCGGGGAGGATTTAAACTAATGTGGCAGGGGGATGGGTACAAGAGTAGAGGGGCAGGGGGGTGTAAAATGAAGGTAGAAGCAATAGGTAGCAAGGTGAAAAGTAAAAGTGGCAGGCAGACAAAACCAGGGCAAAAATCAAACCAGGGCCACTTTTCAACATAATTGTATTAGGGGTAAGAGCGTTGTAAAAACAAGCCTGAAGGCTTTGTGTCTCAATGCAAGGAGTATTCGTAATAAGGTGGATGAGTTGAACGTGCAGATAGCCATTAATGATTATGATATAGTTGGGATCACGGAGACATGGCTCCAGGGTGACCAAGGCTGGGAGCTGAACATCCCGGGATATTCAATATTCAGGAGGGATAGAGAGAAAGGAAAAGGAGGTGGGGTAGTGTTGCTGGTTAGAGAGGAGATTAACGCAATGGAAAGGAAGGACATTAGTTTGGAGGATGTGGAATCGGTATGGGTAGAGCTGCGAAACAATAAAGGGCAGAAAACGCTGGTGGGTGTTGTGTACAGGCCACCTAACAGTAGTAGTGAAGTTGGAGATGGTATCAAACAGGAAATTAGAAATGCTTGCGACAAAGGCAAAGCAGTTATAATGGGTGACTTCAATCTACATATAGATTGGGTGAATCAAACTGGCAGGGGTGCTGAGGAAGAGGATTTCTTGGAATGTATGCAGGATAGTTATCTAAATCAACATGTAGAGGAACCAACGAGAGAGCTGGCTATTTTAGACTGGGTATTGAGTAATGAGGAAGGGTTAGTTAGTAGTCTTGTTGTGCGTGGCCCCTTGGGCAAGAGTGACCATAATATGGTTGAGTTCTTCATTAGGATGGAGAGTGACATTGTTAATTCAGAAACAATGGTTTTGAACTTAAAGAAAGGTAACTTTGAGGGTATGAGACGTGAATTGGCCAAGATTGACTGGCAATTAATTCTAAAAGGGTTGACGGTGGATATGCAATGGAAGGCATTTAAAGACTGCATGGATGAACTACAAAAATTGTTCATCCCAGTTTGGCAAAAGAATAAATCAGGGAAGGTAGTGCATCCATGGATAACAAGGGAAATCAGGGATAGTATCAAAGCAAAGGATGATGCGTACAAACTAGCCAGAAAAAGCAGCATACCAGAGGACTGGGAGAAATTCAGAGACCAGCAGAGGAGGACGAAGGGCTTAATTAGAAAAGGAAAAATGGATTATGAAAGGAAACTGGCAGTGAACATAAAAACTGACTGCAAAAGTTTTTATAGATATGTGAAAAGAAAGAGATTAGTTAAAACAAATGTAGGTCCCTTGCAGTCAGAAACAGGTGAGTTGATCATGGGGAACCAGGATATGGCGGACCAATTGAATAACTACTTTGGTTCCGTCTTCACTAAGGAAGACATAAATGATCTGCCGGAAATAGCAGGGGCCCGCGGGTCAAAGGAGGTGGAGGAATTGAGTGAAATCCAGGTTAGTCGGGAAGTGGTGTTGGGTAAATTGAATGGATTAAAGGCCGATAAATCCCCAGGGCCAGATAGGCTGCATACCAGAGTACTTAAGGAAGTAGCTCCAGAAATAGTGGATGCATTAGTAATAATCTTTCAAAACTCTTTAGATTCTGGAGTAGTTCCAGAGGATTGGCGGGTAGCAAACGTAACCCCACTTTTTAAGAAGGGAGGGAGAGAGAAAACGGGGAATTACAGACCAGTTAGCCTAACATCGGTAGTGGGGAAACTGCTAGAGTCAGTTATTAAAGATGGGATAGCAGCACATTTAGAAAGTGGTGAATCATTGGACAAAGTCAGCATGGATTTACGAAAGGTAAATCATGTCTGACGAATCTTATAGAATTTTTCAAGGATGTAACTAGTAGCGTGGATAGGGGAGAACCAGTGGATGTGGTGTATCTGGACTTCCAGAAGGCTTTCGACAAGGTCCCACATAAGAGATTAGTATACAAACTTAAAGCACAAGGCATTGGGGGTTCAGTATTGATGTGGATAGAGAACTGGCTGGCAAACAGGAAGCAAAGAGTAGGAGTAAACGGGTCCTTTTCACAATGGCAGGCAGTGACTAGTGGGGTACCGCAAGGCTCAGTATATTGGGACCCCAGCTATTTACAATATATATTAATGATCTGGATGAGGGAATTGAAGGCAATATCTCCAAGTTTGCGGATGACACTAAGCTGGGGGCTGTGTTAGGTGTGAGGAGGATGCGAGGAGACGGCAAGGTGACTTGGATAGGCCGGGTGAGTGGGCAAATGTTTGGCAGATGCAGTTTAATGTGGATAAATGTGAGGTTATCCATTTTGGTGGCAAAACGGGAAAGCAGATTATTATCTAAACGGTGGCCGATTGGGAAAGGGGGAGATGCAGCGAGACCTGGGTGTCATGGTACACCAGTCATTGAAGGTAGGCATGCAGGTGCAGCAGGCAGTAAAGAAAGCGAATGGCATGTTGGCTTTCATAGCAAGAGGATTTGAGTATAGGAGCAGGGAGGTTCTACTGCAGTTGTATAGGGTCTTGGTGAGACCACACCTGGAGTATTGCGTGCAGTTTTGGTCTCCAAATCTGAGGAAGGACATTATTGCCATAGAGGGAGTGCAGAGAAGGTTCACCAGACTGATTCCTGGGATGTCAGGACTGTCTTATGAAGAAAGACTGGATAGACTTGGTTTATACTCTCTAGAGTTTAGGAGATTGAGAGGGTATCTTATAGAAACTTACAAAATTCTTAAGGGGTTGGACAGGCTAGATGCAGGAAGATTGTTCCCGATGTTGGGGAAGTCCAGGACAAGGGGTCACAGCTTAAGGATAAGGGGGAAATCCTTTAAAACCGAGATGAGGAGAACTTTTTTCACACAGAGAGTGGTGAATCTCTGGAACTCTCTGCCACAGAGGGTAGTTGAGGCCAGTTCATTGGCTATATTTAAGAGGGAGTTAGATGTGGCCCTTGTGGCCAAGGGGATCAGAGGGTATGGAGAGAAGGCAGGTACGGGATACTGAGTTGGATGATCAGCCATGATCATATTAAATGGCGGTGCAGGCTCGAAGGGCCGAATGGACTACTCCTGCCCATAAGTTCTATGTTTCTAATTCTTTCTATAATAAAGAAAAATCCACAAACACCTGCCCGACAGATCAGAAACACTTCAGGAGTCAGTTGTGGATTTGTCAATGATCACTGTCCGCAGAAGACTTCATGAACAGAAATACAGAGACTGCACTGCAAGATGCAAACCACTAGTTAGCCGCAAAAAAATAGATGGCCAGGTTCCAGTTTGCCAAGAAGTACTTAAAAAGAGCAAATGCCTCAAAACTCATTGGCTGGAAGTTCATTCTACAGCAGACAATGATCACAAACTTACTGCTAAAGTGACAAAGGAGTTTTTCAAAGCCAAAGAATGGTCAATTCATGAGTGGCCAAGTCAATCACCTGATCTGAATCCAATTGAGCATGCCTTTTATATGCTGAAGAGAAAACTTAAGAGGTCTAGCCCCCAAAACAAGCATAAGCTAAAGATGGCTGCAAAATGACCTTTATTAAAATCTGACAATGTGCACTTTAACCACATGTGATGTTTTCTATTACAAATCTCAAATACTGGAGTACAGAGGCAAATAAATAATTTAGACCAAGCGCAGGCTTGGCGATCGCTTCGCCTAACACCTGCGCACAGTCCCCATTAACCAGCCTGATCTCCCGGTGGGTCAGCACTTCAACTCCCCTTCCCATTTCGAATACGACCTTTCTGTCCTGGGCCTCCTCCATGACCAGAATGAGTCCCACCGCAAATTGGATGAGCAGCATATTTCGCTTGGGTAGTTTACACCCCAGCGGTATGAATATTGACTTCTCCAATTTCAGGTAGTCCTTGCTTTATCCCTCCTTCCCCTCTCCTTCCCAGCTTTCCCACAGCCCACTGTCTCCGCCTCTTCCTTTCTTCTTCCCGCTCCCCCTACCCCCACATCAGTCTGAAGAAGGGTCTCAACCCGAAACGTCACCTATTCCTTCGCTCCATAGATGCTGCCTCCTCATCCGCTGAGTTTCTCCAGCATTTTTGTCTACCTTTGATTTTTTCCAGCATCTGCAGTTCTTTCTTAAACAAATAAATAATGGGTGTTTAAGAAGGAACTGCAGGTGCTGGAACATCGAAGGTAGACAAAAATGCTGGAGAAACTCAGCGCGCGAGGCAGCATCTGTGGAGCGAAGGAAATGTGCAACGTTTCTTCAGGCTGATGGGTCTTTGTCCCAAACATTATGGAGGGCACTGTATATGTTTTCCCAGTAATTATAGCATTCGTTTACATGAGCAATGACTGTTATTTCATGACTGTGGTTAAGGTGGATAAAAGTCCACAGGATCGACAGCAAAAGAAAGAACTCAATTGAATGCACCGTCTGATTTCTGATACGGGCACGTTGTGTTTTATGTGCATGTCGTTTATTGTCACATGCACTGAGGTACAATGAAAAGCTTTTTGTTGCGTGCCAACCAGGCAGTGGAAAAGACTACACGTTATTACAATCGAGCTGTCCACGATGTACAGAGACACGATTTATGTGTTTTTAGTATAACGCACGTTCATTTAACACTAAAGCCCGATTTACCACGCTCGTATTTTGGAAAACATGCTCAAATTTACATCTGGCGTAGTGACAAAGGTTAATTTGCATGTTTTTGATTACGCGCTGCTTTTCAAGAACAGAACCCTGGCGTAAAATGCGAGATGCCTATATTCAAATTCTGCACCTCAAAGAAGGATGTTCTAACACACAACGGCATCTTTCTTTAAGTTCTGTTTATCTGTTGAATGAAGTTTCAGTAATAAGAGGAAGATGGTAAACCCAGGATTAATAAAAGGCAGATATCCAAGTTGCAAAGAGGGAAGTTACACGAGTTGATGTAACAGATTACAGCAGCAAATGCCGAATCAGATACAGCTGTTAAGTTTTATTAATGATATTTAAGGGAGAATTTAAAAAAAGGCAAAAATAAACAAATTGAAGATTAATGCATTTTTAAACGTTGAATTGAGGTATGACTGAGATGTTCCTGGAAATACATAGTGTATCCAACAACAAAACAAAAACCTTTTAAATGTACTTCAGTGCAAGTGACAATAAACTAAACCAATCAGCGATACTGCACTGAAGCGGTCATTTCCCAAAATGTGAATTTTTGAATATATTAAAATAGTTTATCTTCGTGCTGACAGTCCACATGTAAAACGCTTTACACATTACAAAATTGACAAGTGGTAAAATAAACTAATATGCCTCAGTAAAATATTCAATTTTGGACTTTTGAGTTACATAATACTTTCAACATAAGTTTTCTGCTAGCAGTAAGTCACAATAATATTATCATTTTTAGTTCAATCACTTACTTTATCCTTTAATTGATCCCGCTCTGATTTGCAGGTATCTAGCTGCCGCGACATGTCCTCGAGCTGCTGGGCTTGTTTGTCTTCCTCTTTTTCTATGCAGCATTCCTGCTTGGGATTCACCAATGCCTGGCTCTGTTGCTTTAACAATTCCACTTCCTTCGGTGCAAGCATGTATTAAACTGTCTTTTGGAAATTGCTCAAGTTGTTGAAATCTTTCACGCGCTCGGTCTCATCCCCCATGATGGACTCATACGGGGGGTCCACTGGTGGCAGAGCTCCTTTTTTAGCGTGATTACCAGATATTTCAAGAAGCTTTTGTGACGTTTTCAGTTTCTTTTCTAACAATTCATTTGTTGCCTTCAAGCTGTCCTTCTGTTCGGTCATAGATTTCAAGTTTTGCTGGATTTTTATCATTTTGCTACTTTCATCTACACTTTCTGATGAGCAAGAAAGTGAGACATTATGGGGCGCGGGTGAATTTGTACTCTCTCTTCAGTAGCACCTCCAGAGAAGCTCTGATCTGGAGATGTAGTTCCCTCTTCCTTGACAAAGACTTTCAAGTTCATTGTTTGCGTAGCTGAAGATATTGCTTCACGACTCCTGGGCAAATCATTACCATTGCAGTTGTTAAAGCATGACATGTTCCACACCGTCCTCTTTTTTTACCTTTGACAAGTCACAATTTTTCTTCATGCTTTGGTGTACTTTTCTCTTCAAGAAGGATTATGTCATCTTCAAAACTGAGGTCTCTGGCTGCATCACCATTCTTAGACATGTCGTGTGAACGTCCATCATTTTTTTTTTGTTTTTTTGGATTTGGAGTTGCATCGTTATAGTCAAGTTTTCGTTTAGGACTAGAAAAAAAAAATTAACAAAAATAATTGCAGAACTATACCACTCACTTAATACGGCAAAGTGGAAAACAATTGTCGGATGTAAACACTTAAGCTTCAAAGATAGATATAGATATAGATATGCCATTATTGTCACTATACAGGTATAATGAAATTAAAAGCTGCTCGTACTCAGTGCATACATATAATTTAGTACAAAAAACAAGAAACAGAAAAACAAAAACAGAAGGGGGGGAGGGGAAGATAGGTGCACAATTCTGCGGCGCTACGTACATATATACAGATGGAAGTCCGGGTGTTGGGCTGTGAAGTCAGTGCATGTGTGAATTTGAATTTATAGGAGATATAATTTCTCGGAAAGCAACTATTCCTGAGTCTATTTGTCCTGGATTTGATGCACCTATAGTGCCTTCCAGAGGGCCGCAGGTCGAACAGTCCAAACGCAGGATGGGAGCTGTCTTTGATGCTATTCTTTGCCCTGCTAAGGCAGCGGGAGGTGTAGATATCCTGATGGATATCTACACCTCTACACTAAAGCACGTAAATTCAGATTTAGTTATCATTTTGAAATCCTTATGCATTCACTTTGAAATATGTAAAATATATAATCTTATTTTGTACCAATATATAAATAAATCCTCAACTTACAGAATATTCCAACCTTTCTCTTTGCTTGAGATACTTACATGCTGTTTCATCATTATTTTTCATATTTCTTCTGAATAACTGGTATTAATACAGAGCCCTCAATCAAATTCAATGAAGTTCCCAGCCTACCATCAAATATTCAAATTGATCGCTGTTAGGTAAAGTTTATTGAATTGCACTACTGGAAGATAAACATTATAAATACAGTGCCCTCCATAATGTTTGGGACAAAGACCTTTCATTTATATATTTGCCTCTATACTCCACACTTTGAGATTTGTAATAGGAAAAAAAAATCACATGTGGTTACATAGAAACATAGAAAATAGGTGCAGGAGGAGGCCATTCAGCCCTTCGAGCCAGCACCACCACCATTCCTGTTCTCCAGAGTTGCTGCCTGACCCCCTGAGTTACTCCGGCTTGGTGTCTATCTTCAAATACGATACATTCAATTCGGTGTTAACTACCCCTCCTCTCACAAACATCCTGATTTTACCCAACCATATGCATACAACATAGAAAATAGGCGCAGGAGGAGGCCATTCGACCATTCGAGCCAGCACCGTCATTCATTGTGATCATGGCTGATCGTCCCAAATCAATAACCCGTGCCTGCCTTCTCCCCATATCCCTTGATTCCACTAGCCCCTAGAGCACTATCTAACTCTCTCTTAAATCCATCCAGTCAGTGATTTGGCCTCCACTGCCCTCTGTACCAGGGAATTCCACAAATTCACAAACTCTCTGGGTGAAAAAATTTTTTTTCTCACCTCAGTGTTAAATGGCACCCCTTTATTCTAAGACTGTGGCCCCTGGTTCTGGACTCGCCCAACATTGGGAAAATTTTTCCTGCATCTAGCTTGTCCAGTCCTTTTGTAATTTTATACTTTTCTATACGATCCCCCCCCTCATCCTTCTAAACTCAAGTGAATACAAGCCAGAGTCTTTTTCAATCTTTCTCATATGACAATCCCACCATCCCAGAAATCAATCTTGTGAACCTACTCCAGATGTGGTCTTACCAGAGCCCTATACAACTGCAGAAGAAGAACCTCTTTACTCCTATACGGAAATCCTCTTGTTATGAAGGCCAAACATTCCTTTAGCTTTCTTCACTGCCTGATGCACCTGCAAGCCAACTTTCAGTGACTGGTGTACAAGAACACCCAGGTCTCGCTGCACCACCCCCTTACCTAACCTACCCCTATTGAGATAATAATCTGCCACCTTGTTTTTGCCACCAAAGTGGATAACCTCACATTTATCTATATTATACTGCATCTGCCACACATTTGCCCACTCACTCAACCTGTCCAGGTCACCCTGCAACCTCCTAACATCCTCTTCACCAGTTCACACTGCCACCCAGCTTTGTGTCATCCGCAAACTTGCTAGTGTTGCTCCTAATTCCCTCTTCCAAATCATTAATATATATGGTAAACAGTTGCGGTCCCAACACCGAGCCTTGCGGCACTCCACTCGCCACTGCCTGCCATTCTGAAAAGGACCCGTTCACTCCTACTCTTTGCTTCTTGTCTGCCGACCAATTTTCTATCCACGTCAACACCCTACCATGTGCTCTAATTTTAGTCACCAGTCTCCCTTGCGGGAACTTATCAAAGGCTTTCTGATAGTCTAGATACACTACATCCACTGGTTTCCCTTTCATCCATTTTACTTGTCACATCCTCAAAAAATTCCAGAAGATTATCCAAGCATGATTTTCCTTTCATAAATCCATGCTGACTTGGACTAATCCTTTTACTGCTATCCAAATGCCCCATTATTACCTCTTTAATAATTGACTCCAGCATCTTTCCCACCACCGAAGTCAGGCTAACTGGTCTGTAATTCCCCGTTTTCCTCTCTCACTCCTTTCTTGAAAAGTGGGATAACATTAGCTATCCTCCAATCCACAGGGACTGATCCTGAATCTATTGAACATTCGAAAAAGATCACCAATGCGTCCACTATTTCTAGAGCCACCTCCCTGAGGACCCTGGGGTGCAGACCATCAGGCCCAGGGGATTTATCATCCTTCAGTCCCTTAGCCAACACAATACTATTTTCTCGCCCAATGAAAATTTCTTTCAGTTCCTCTACCCCCTTAGATCCTTTGTCCCTCTGGGAGATTGTTTTTGTCTTCCTTAGAGAAGACAGATCCGAAGTACCTGTTCAACTCTTCTGCCATTTCCTTGTTCCCTATAATAAATTCACCCGTGTCCTGCCTTTCAAGGGACCCACATGTTACTTTGCTATTCTTTTTCCCTTAACATATCTAAATAAGCTTTTACTGTCCTTCTTCATATTTCTGGCCAGCTCCCCTCGTACTTCATCTTTTCAGCCCTATTGCCCGTGTTGTCCTATGAGTTTCCCAATCCTCTGGCTACTCTTTGCTGTGCTATATATCTTTTCTTTTAGTTTTAATTCTATCCCTAACTTCTCTTGTCAGCCACAGTTGTCTTCTACTCCCCTTAGAAATCATTCTTCCATTTTGGAACAAAATGATCCTGCGTCTTCTGAACTTATGCCCAGAAATTCCTGCCATTGCTGTTCCACCGTCATTCCTGCTAGGATCCCTTTCCAGTCAACCTTGGCCAGCTCCTCCTCATGCCCTCATAGTCCCCTTCTCTTTCTCCCTTTTTAAACTTTGTCCTATTATTTCTGGAGACTTCCGTGACCTTTCCTGCACTCTCTTTCCTGATAACTCCACGCATGCTCTTCAATGTTGTTAAGGTCCACCTCCCGACCATATTTAGTTTAAACCTACCCGTGCAGCGGGTGAGAGGGGAATGATTTAATAAGAACCCGAGCGGCAACCTTTTGCACGCTGTGGGTGATATGTACAATTGACGAGCTGCCGGAGGAAGTAGTTGAGGCAGGTAATAACAACTACTAAAAGACACTTGAACATGTATATGGATAAGAAAGGTTTACAGGGATAAGGACCTAATGAGATGCTTTAGATAGGCATCTTGGTTGATAAGGATGAGAAAAAAGTATTGTTTCCATTTTGTATGACTGTTCGCATTAATAAGGGGAGTTAAATGTAACTGGACCAGAAAAATGCCATTGAAAACAGTACTTGTTTTTTACTCTACAAGCTATGAAATGTCCTATGATATGAACAGCATTCAAAATGTGACTAACCTTTCACCATCAGTTGATATTTGTGGGAGACGACAGTTGATTTGACATCCATAATTTTAGGACTACTTAAAGGAGAGACAGAAGCAAGAGATGAAGTGCCTTCCATTTCTCCACTAACCACACAGACTTTGATCTTTGGTATACTCGAAGATACTCCAGCAGTTTCCGGAGAATCCTTTTGCCCAGGCACTTGAAAGCTGAACATTGTGCAAGACAAATACAAAGACAAATATATTATGAGAACACTATCAACCACGTATTTAACATCAGATTAACTGCTGCCTTAACATCTATTAAATAAAATAATAGATGTAACTTTTATATCAATTCTACCATTAAATTAAAAAACAGAGTTCAATATTTAACCACATCTGAAAATGGCAGAAGTCTTCAAATCCAGCCTCAGTTTAATGACAGGCCAAGGAAACCAGGATGCCACAATGGTTGGAAGGCAGTGTTCAATCCTTTGCATATGATTGTTAACAGGGTCGATATGAATAACTATTGTAATAAGTGCCCATGTTAATTTAACAACATACAAATAGATCAACTGACCCCAAATAAAAGCAGACAACCGTTTTCCCTCCCTGAGCTATCTTTACAAGTCAAGGATCCCACCGACTGATTTTTTCTCCAGCTCTGGTTTATTGGTTCAGTACAACAGACTTACATAGAAAACTAGAACATAGAAATTAGGTGCAGGAGTAGGCCATTCGGCCCTTCGAGCCTGCACCGCCATTCAATATGATCATGGCTGATCATCCAACTCAGTATCCCGTGCCTGCCTTCTCTCCATACCCTCTGATCCCCTTAGCCACAAGGGCCACATCTAACTCCCTCTTAAATATAGCCAATGAACTGAACTGCCTTCAACTACCCTCTGTGGCAGAGAGTTCCAGAGATTCACCACTCTCTGTGTGAAAAAAGTTTCTTCTCATCTCGGTTTTTAAAGGACCCCCCCCTTATCCTTAAGCTGTGACACCTTGTCCTGGACTTCCCCCAACATCGGGAACAATCTTCCTGCATCTAGCCTGTCCAACCCCTTAAGAATTTTGTAAGTTTCTATAAGATCCCCTCTCAATCTTCAAAATTCTAGAGAGTATAAACCAAGTCTATCCAGTCTGTTCTTCATAAGAAACAGTCCTGACATCCCAGGAATCAGTCTGGTGAACCTTCTCTGCACTCCCTCTATGGCAATAATGTCCTTCCTCAGATTTGGAGACCAAAACTGTACGCAATACTCCAGGTGTGGTCTCACCAAGACCCTGTACAACTGCAGTAGAACCTCCCTGCTCCTATACTCAAATCCTTTTGCAATGAAAGCCTAACATACCATTCGCTTTTCTTTACTGCCTGCTGCACCTCATGCCTACCTTCAATGACTGGTGTACCATGACACCCAGGTCTCGCTGCCTCTCCCCCTTTCCCAATCGGCCACCATTTAGATAATAGTCTGCTTTCCCGTTTTTGACACCAAAATGGATAACCTCACATTTATCCACATTATACTGCATCTGCCAAACATTTGCCCACTCACCCAGACTATCCAAGTCACCTTGCAGTCTCCTAGCATCCTCCTCACAGCTAACACTGCCCCCCAGCTTAGTGTCATCCGCAAACTTGGAGATATTGCCTTCAATTCCCTCTCCAGATCATTAATATATATTGTAAATAGCTGGGGTCCCCAGTACTGAGCCTTGCGGTACCCCACTAGTCACTGCCTGCCATGTGAAAAGGACCCGTTTACTCCTACTCTTTGCTTCCTGTTTGCCAGCCAGTTCTCTATCCACATCAATACTGAACCCCCAATGCCGTTGTGCTTTAAGTTTGTATACTAATCTCTTATGTGGGACCTTGTCCGAAAGCCTTCTGGAAGTCCAGATACACCACATCCACTGGTTCTCCCCTATCCACGCTACTAGTTACATCCTCGAAAAATTCTATAATATTCGTCAGACATGATTTACCTTTCGTAAATCCATGCTGACTTTGTCCAATGATTTCACCACTTTCTAAATGTGCTGCTATCCCATCTTTAATAACTGACTCTAGCAGTTTCCCCACTACCGATGTTAGACTAACTGGTCTGTAATTCCCCGTTTTCCCCCCCCTTCTCTCCCTCCCTTCTTAAAAGTGGTTACTTTTGACTACCCGCCCAATCCTCTGTAACTACTCCGAATCTCAGGAGTTTTGAAAGATTATTCTAATGCCATCCACTATTCTGGAGCTACTTCCTTAAGTACTCTGGGATGCAGCCTATCTGGCCTGGGGATTTATCGGCCTTTAATCCATTCAATTTACCCAACCCACTTCCGCAACCTGGATTTTCCCTCCATTCCTCCACTCCTTTTGCCCGCGGGCCCCTGCTATTTCCGGCATCTCCATTTAAGTCTTCCTTAGTGC